>NC_138772.1:64689844-64744844 GCF_965119305.1 Pelophylax lessonae
TCCTGTAGAGGGCAGTGTAACCCGAGTTGTTATTAATCAACGAGGACTACGTCTGTCAATGAGCGACAGAGAAATTATTTTTTATTGGTCTTCTGTAATATTCTAATTTTTGAAGATACCGAATTTTGGGTTTTCACTAGCTGTAAGCCATAATCAAAATTAAAAGGAAGAAATGCTTGAAATTTATCACTCTAACGCATTTATATAAAATATACGAGTTTCACTTTTTGAATTGAATTACTGAAATACATTAACTTTTTGATGTTATTCAAATTTTTTTAAATGCACCTGTAGATGAACAAAGGCAGGCAGTCCAAAGCCTCTGTGAGAAGGCTGCCTCCATACATACAATGGAGAAATTAGTGTAAATATGAAGGGAAAGTAGAAGAAAAAAATAACTAATGCAGCCACCACATCTAAGCGTAGGTAAGCTGCAACATATTACATTTTTAGTTTTGGGTTTAGATATGCTTTGATGCTGGTGACACGTCATTTTTTTCCATAGCTCTACTTTAACCTGTGGTTCACACCAGTGTGATTTGTCATGCGATTAGACAGTTCAAAATCACAACAAGTCGCAACCCATTACCGGCAATGAAACCATTCAAATAGTTTTGACTCATGCTGCAGGGACTTCACAAAATTAGTACAGGAAATTTTTCAATTTCATTGCGACTTGCATTGACTTCTTTACAATGAAGTGGCAATCTAAATTACACTGATCTGTGGCTTTGAAATCACGCTGAAGTAGCACTGTACTGGTATGAACTATGGCTTAAGAATAATAATTTCAGGCATGGCTATATTACACAATTACATTGATCCAGCGGAAACCTATATATATATATATATAAATAAAATGCCTGGCCCATGCTCCTGGTGGTTTCCACTTGCTTCTAGATCCCATGCTAAGCCAACCTAATTGTGAACACATAAGGTTGTTTAGCACGGGTGCTATTTAGAGACAAGTGGTGACCTCCTGTGTACAGCAGACAAGTGGTGACCTCCTGTGTACAGCAAGCAGGAGTGCGGCCACTTAGTGCAAGCCGAGATCACTTATGCAGCGATTATCTACTTCAGTGACTTACAGCTCCCAAGGGCATCGGTTAGGCATGGTATATACAGTTACATAGGTCAAAAAATGTTATATATATTACATACACATACACATACACATACACATACATACACACACATTTTTGCAGGTAAAACAAATGCATTTTTTTTATTTTGAGCCTGCAGAGCATTGCACTTGCGATCAGCTGGTCATGGGTGCAATCTCAGGCTCCTGCAAACAGTCATTGTAGCTGTCTGAACAGGAAGCATCAATTAACTACCTAGAGAGCTCATCAGTGCCCTGGCAGTTCATTGAGAACTACAAGTCGACAGCCACAATAGCTGATGGTAGTTGTAGTTCTCCCATTCACAGAACTCCGTGAATGAATGATGCTGCCAGATGCGAGGAGCCCCACATGGCCACATTTTTTTTCAAAATTGTGACAGTGGGTGATGGATATGGGTGTAACATGTAACAAGTTGAAGAAGGTGAACTTATCCTTTAAAGGCCATATAACTTTTTTTTATTTTTAATTGTGATCGGTGGATGTGGAACCTTACAGACTGTTCGTTTTGGGGCCCCTTCCTTATCAGTATATTTTCAGTATATTTTTTTTAAATCATTTTTATTGAAAAAATTTTCCTCATCAGTATCTTAAAAGGATAAGTTCACCTTTAGGAGCACGTTACACATATATTTAGGGCGTAACATGTAACATGCGCCCAGTGACCGACCTCCCACAACCAGCACCAGCGATCTTCTCCCCACATCCGCTGTCACAATTTAAATACAGAGCAGCCTTTGGGGCTTCACCCACATGGCTGCGTAATTCAGTTTCCTGTGAATTAAAAGACTACAAGTAGTGTCAGCTTGTAGTTCTCAATGAACTATGAAGGCGCTGGTGAACATTGTCATAGTTCATTAATTCTTGCTACCATTCAGTAACTGCTTGCCCATATTAGAAGTATGGGCAGACAGCTGACTAAGCGTGTTCAGGATCCTGGCATTGCACCCGTGATCAGCTGATTGTGGGTGCAATGCTTTAAAAGCTGCAATGTAAAAAAAAATGAAATGTACATGCTTTACCTGCAAAAAGATGTGCATTTATTATTTTTTTTACAAAATGTAAACTTTACCTTTTAGTTGACCATGGGACTGAATAAGGGAAGTGACTGGATTCCCCCCATCCATGCTAAACATCGTAGGTGGACAAATCTGCAATGTTGGAGAATACCCAAACACTGAGTACCTTTGATAGGATGCAGTTGCTGTTCGGCTGAGAATTTTAAGCCCGGCTCCTTCAACATTTTTCTCAAACTGGCTGATGCCAACATGGTCAAACGGAATGAATTTTAGCAATCAACAGAACTTCATTCTGTGTACAGCCAGCTTCAGGGTCTCTCTGAGTGCATACCATAAAGCAACACATAACAAGGGGCTTTCTTCCTGACGCTTTTAATGTGCATACAAAGGGTTGATGTAAATGAAACACTACCAGACTGAGAAAAAGCAGCGAAGGTATCCGTTCTTGAAGAAATTGTTTTTTTTTTTAATAGGACTTAATAAACTGTACAAAATCATTTACAGAAATATACAAGGCACGGAGGTCGCTATGTATTAGGACTATGGAGCTGGAATTTTATCTCTCACACGGGGAGATGTTATTTTATGGAGGTTTCGCAGTTTTTCCTGTGCAGCTTCTTGGATCTCTAACTCTGCTTGCTCGTCCAGCGATCTGCGGATACAGCGTGAGAGCTCCTCAATTCCATGGCCGGACACAGCGGACACCGGAAGGATGTGTCTGAAGGCGATCTGCCGCTCGGGGACCAGGTCTTCAGGCAGTACATGGAGATAATCTGGAAAGAAGAAAGTGTTTTTAGGTCAGCAAAAAAACTGGGAAAAGGTGACCTCAGTTACTGGGAAGAGATCTAATCTGGTCTGTTTGCACATACAGTGACCTGGCTTCCACTTCACATTAAAGCTAAACACTGGGCAAGAATCCTAATAAACAGATGGTATACAAATACAAGGCTTGTTTTATCTGCTAGAAGATCTGCACTTCTATTTTTTTAGTCTTAAATCTATACACAGCCCTGCCACTCAACACAGCCAAGTGGAGGGCACCAGTCTTTCTTTTACCATTAAAAGTGATATTAAAATAAAAAAAAAAAAAAAAATCATACTTACCTGCTCTGCTCACTAGTGTTGTACAGAGCAGCCCTGATCCTCTTCTTCTGGGGTCCCTCACTGGTGCTCCTGGCTCCTCCTGTTCAGCGAGAGCCCCCATAGGAAGTCGTTTTCTATTAGAGCACTGGTGCAGGCACACTCCCGAGCCACCCAGTCTGTGTCTATGGATACAAACGTTGTGGCTTGGCACCGCCACCTGCTCCCTTGTCACAGGATTTAAATGAAAGCAGTCTGCCCAGTGAGGAGGAAGAGAGCTGCTGCTGTTCAACGCTGGATCGAGCTCAGGTAAGTATAAGGGGGGTGAAGGAGGGATCCTGCAGTACAGACTAATGAATTAAAATGTGTTAAGGTAAAAAACCCCGGGCTTTGGAACCACTTTTAGGAAAGCATTGCTGACACCGCTCAGCTGCTGGCTGGAAAGCGAAGACTCAAAGTCATCCCTCTGCACTCTCCTCCTGTCAGTTTGAACCTTTTTCTGCTAATCTGATTCGCTCCAGGTGCTGCTCTACCCATTAAAAGATTAGTAATTCTGTTCATCCACACTAAGGCATCTTGGCATTACCACATATTTACGCTTTGGGATTAGCCATGTGCCTAAGACTTTACAAAAACCTGAGCCTATCACCAGCAGGGCAAACAAACAAGTTTTATATAAAGGAGAGGTGAATGGAGGCTAATGTGGTACCATACAAAGGCTTGATATAATCAAGTTTAAAATTTAATTTTCTTCCAACAATATATTAAACATGGAAACATCTAAATAATAGACACAAGGTACTGTGTCCTAAAAATTTGGCTCTATAAAATCACAGATGGGATGAACATTGGAAGATGACCATTGTCAATTTTAGTATATACCATCTGAGTGTTGGGCGCTCAACATGTTTCGCAGGGATTCCACCATTTCTTCAGGAGCTTATTACATAGTATTATAGAGCAACCATCACATTTAATGCTGTAATACAGAATAGAAAATAATTCAGATTGCAAAATATAAAATGTGGTAAAATCCCATGCATGCTGCCCTACCCAGGGTGAGGCCAACCCCAGGAACCCAAAGGGTACTAGTCTGTCCCGGCGAATGCGGGAATCCCACACACTGGAGGGGGGTCCACACAGTCCTTTATCTGACAAGTGGATGGTAAAAATTATATACTGAAAGAGTATATATTAAAACAAATCTTTTTTATATAGATGGTATTTACATAAATGTATGGTGTAACGCACCGTGACAACAAATGCAGAACATCTGAGTCAGGTCCTCTCAAAGTTGGGATTAAGTCATGGCAAGGGGGTTATCCTACCACAATACTAATATGCTGCAAGAACAATATGAGAAACATCCACAGATAAAGCGCTCTATGATAATTATACCCCCACGCTCCGAGCCCCCAGGTAGTATTGGTATACCCAGACTGCCTTGTAAAGTAGGTATAAGAAGGATAAAGGGTATAAATATATCTTAAGCTGTATAAAAGTTCTTAAGCCGTGTCGTCAATCGTCACATATACCTAAGGTGGGCAAACAGATGGGGGATGTGATATTTTAGTCTGCCTAATGCACACCTATAACAATCATCAAAGAAAGCCTAAAAAAAAGGGAACTAATGCAGCCACCACATCTGAGAAATGGTAAGCTGCAATATAATACATCATGTTTGCTTTCAGGTTTAATACTTTATAATCCAATCACTTTAAAGATTGCCTACCCTGTGGATTTTCCAGCTGTTTCACCAACTCCTGGAACTTTTCTTCTGCTCCCGGTACGTCCATCTTATTGACAGCCAATAGGGCAGGCTTGTCTAGAAGTTCTTCCTTGTACAATTCCAGCTCCTAAGATGCAACATTTTCACACAGCAGCAGGATTAGCCTGTGGACCTTTTACTTATTTTCCACTTTCTAACAAACAGATTATAACACACAATAAAATGAGTTCTGTGACCCAAGCAACTGTGTTGTAGCAAACCGAGGCTCCAACTCACCAAGATGAGCAGCTGCACCGTTTCAAATGCCGTTCTGAATGGAGTCTTAATGGAGAGCTGGAATCCACCAACATCAACCTGAAAACATACACCGAGAACTCACTGATATACCTACTGATAAAATTAGCACAGTTGGGGGGGGCAGGTTTAAAATTGAAAATTATGGATAAAACCTCTGCGCACTGCAACATGTCCTCTCTAGCAAACTTTGCAATAAAAAATGGGGGATTTTTAGTCCATATACATTGCAATACATGTTTAGGCTGGCCAACTGCATCAAAGTAATGCCTCTCTGGCCAATTATTGCATCAATACAGCGTGGAGGCGATCAGCCTGTGGCACTGCTGACCAAACAATGCAGACGAGCTGAAGGCCGCCATCAAAGAAACCTGGGCTTCCATAACACCTCAGCAGTGCCACAGGCTGATCGCCTCCATGCCACGCCGCATTGATGCAGTAATTCATGCAAAAAGAGCCCCGCCCAAGTTTTGAGTGCATACTATACTGTACATGGACATAATTTTCATTAAGCCAACATTTCTGTATTTAAAATCATTTTTTTTATTGGCCTTATGTAAAAAGGAGCCCCGATCAAGTATTGAGTGCATACTAAACTGAACATAAATTTAAAAAAAGAGATGGGGAAATGATTTGGAAATTCACAACCCCATTGTCAAAAGCACCGTATTGGTGTTCTGCCCTCTAACCCAAACACATATACAGGAAAAAGGAAAAAGTGGTTAAATTCAAGTGGGAGTATAGCTCTCCCAATGGACAACCAAGTGGTTATTTAGGCAGAAACTAGACTTGAAGGTTTGGATAAGAACATGTATTTATTGTATCCGATTACATTACAAAAGTTAGTCACTCATAATTGCCACACTGTGCACCAATAACTTCCCTTTACCCACCACTAAAAACAATGTCACAGATTAAATACGTCCGGACTATAATGACTGTGTGTGCTACAGACAACTGTGCGGATCACCGCTTGTGTATAGTAGAGGGGATAAAAACTCCCTTAAAAGAACACCAGAGCAGTAGCACACATAGGCCCCAGGGCTCCTCCTAAATAGAACATGGAACAGCAAATACCACTATTATATGTACACCAGATTGCATAAAGATGGCTGCCTCAGCCTATCTGGAAGATTTATAAAAGGGTACATTAAATAAAGACTGCAGAGATCGGAAAAATACCAGTCCTTCTAGGAATAAATGGATAATTGTGATTGTCCGTATCCCTCTTGGCATTAGTGCTCAGACATGAATAGTGTGCGCCTCAAAAGTCCCCCTTTAGATATGGCAGTGAAGTTCACCTTTCCAAGAGTGTCAATGGTGTGTAAGCCATAACCATCAACATAAAATAAAGAAATGCTTGAAATATATCACTATATTTATAAATAAATTAGATTTTTGATATTATTCTAATTTTATGAGATGCATCTGTATATAATCTAGCAGTGTGACCACATGTTAACACTAGAAAGAGGTTTATATAACTGTTCATTGTGGCAGCATGAGATAAAATGCATGCAATATCATGCGTTGCTACAATGCACCGGCTCATTGTGTGGAAAACTGCAGTGCCAATTCTTGTGAATCCAATGCATTAAACAGTAAAGCCCAATGCACAACACACTGCAGCACACCACAATGCATATATCATGTGCATGCTGCCCTGCGCTTTGAAAAAACGGTCACCCATGTTTTTCAATTATTACTGCATTGACGCAGCTGCAGGTCCTAATTTGTCAACCATGCAGGTGCATGCCCCCTGAAATACATGGTCTACTTTCAGAGACATGCACTCCCACCCACATGGGTGTCAAATTGGGACCAGTAGCTGTGTCCATACACCCTCTGCATCCAAATAGACATGAATGGGACTGCCTGCACACAGATGCATGAACACGTGTACATCCCGTGCCGACAAAGACGGCCCTTCGCACAGTTATATGCATAGGTAAACCCATGTGAATGAGGCCCTAAAGTGGTATTGCCATTAAAGCTCTCATAGGATAGGGATCTAGCTGGTAGGTGTGTAATTGGGTACGGGTTAGGTCCAAATTTGAGGCCTCAATAGCAAACTGAAAAGTAGTCCCAGAGGGGCACTTAAGAGGCCTTTCTGATCAAATAGCAGTCGTGTTGAGACAGACGGGCTTACTTTAATAAAAGGGGCTTTGTGAAGTCAGAATCACAGCGGCTGCCACTGCTGAACTCCCTTCCCTCGGAGAAACTTAGAAGCTTTGGCTTCATTGCTGACCCGGTCACAGTTCCAAATCAAGTATAGAAACCTTTCTGACACTCATTTGTAACATTGCTTGTTCCAGGTCTGAGACTCAAAATGTTTAGTTTCTTCTTTCGGAAGCCCAGCAATGGCATCCCCCATAATTACCTTCCAACGGTCACTTTAAGTGATATCACTGAGAGAACAGATCACATTGCCATAAGTATGGATCCACACCGCACTATAGAGAATCAATGGGCTGGATGTAATGCTCATACTCACCACAAACAGAAGCTGTTTTGTCCTCTCAACATGCTTCAGGAACTTGTGTCCCATTCCTCTGTTCATATGCGCTCCCTCTATTAAACCCGGGAGATCAGCCACCGAAATCTGGAACATGGATTAACAATCAGGCATTTAAATGATACAAATATAGGGGTGGCGTGTTTCTTAAAAATGTGCTATTATAAAGCAAGGACAAGAAAAACAAATGTACAAAACATGAACGGTTTTGCTGAAAGAAAAGGTTATATAGATTGATAGATACACAAACTTTATAAATACCTTTTTTTTATCTTCTGTTATGAGTGATCACATTATTTCTATTCTCAGCTGCATAAGGAACTTGGACAGAAGGGAGTGGGAGAAACAGCATTACACTGATCTTCCTAGTAAATGGCTGTGTAGGAGAAGGGGAGGGGGGCTTGTCAGCACAAGCCTGATCATTGAAAGACAGGTAGGCTGTTATCTCAGCACAGCCACAAAACTGACCATGCTGATGTGCTCTCAAGCCTAGTGCGGTCAGTTCGAAATAGAAAGCAGAGGGACTGGCTGGAATACCAGGGATTTCACACAAAGGAAAAGCAATAGAAAGAGAACACATTTTAAGTACATCGTAAAAACGTACACATATTATGAATAGATGTTGGGATAGCATATTCTTTAAATCCCAAATCCAGCTGCTTCTGGTTAACGGCAAGATTGGTATTTACTGCACCTTGCTTCCGCTGTGCTGCTCTTGGCATACACTTTTCCATTTTTTTACCTACAAATTAGAGAAAAGCTGACAGTCACTCGACCATTTGGCCCATCTCCCTCAGTGCTGGTCTGTGGGAGGAGCAGATGGAGGAAACCTGTCACATTGCAGGGATGCGCATGCACACAAGTCACTGCTGTTTAACATGTCAGATACATGCTTCATAATGGCACAAAGCTACCACCGATCAGCAGAGAAGGGTATTAATCCCACACTAAATGTGTCTTATGCCTCCTGTTCTGCACATTCTTGATGAGTGGAAAGGATGTCAGATTCCTCCCCCCCCCCCCCCCCCCCCAGTGTGTCAGAAGTCACATCACATAAACCAGCTGCTTAAAGAGGAACTAAGGTTGGAAAACAAATTGTGAGCAGGCAGGCTCTTTGTTGCAAGAGACATGCAATGTCTATTCTGCATTAAAACACACCTACCTGCCTGTCCGCATTCCCCTAAAGAATGTACACCGAGCTGCGCATGCACAGCAACGTTTACATTCTGGCACAGCCTATGTACTGGGATCACTGCACTTCTGCACCATGCATGGGAAAGACGTCATCCTGTGCTAGCCAATCAAGACGGCCGAAGACCGACATCAGTGAGGGACCTCGCGGCGTTGGACCACTGGAACAGAGTTAAATACGTCTTTAGTTCTGCTTTAAGTCCAAGGGTGCCACTGTCCCACAAGCCTTGTTCTGCTTCTTTCTTCCTCCTACCAATGGAAGGTCACAATTCCTTGAAATTGCCTGCTGGAACCTTAGTAGAAACGGTAATACCCAAACTACAAAGTTTTCATAAACTAGGCTTTGCAAGGAGAGGTTGTCACCCTCGTGTAGACTGTGCCAGCTTGTACTACAGTGGGTATACCTTATGAGGCTTGTGCATCACATAGCCAGTGGATTTGGGAACTTGTTTAGACCATCATACAGGAGCATGTAGTTCTACTTTAAAGAAGTTCTAAAGCCTCAAGGTTTTTACCTTAATGCATGCTATGCATTAAAGTAACAAACCTTCTGTGCTGCAGGAGCCCCCCCCCCCCTTATACTTCCCTAAAATCGATCCGATCCAGCAATGTACACAAGAGCAGTGGCTCTGCTGTGTCTCTCTTTCCTAGGCCGATTGATAGGAGCGGCAGCCATTTGCTCCCGCTGCTTTCAATCAAATGCCATGATGAAGGAGTGAGGCGCAGGGCCGAGTTGCCCAGTCTGTGTCAATAGATGCAGACTGGGTGGCTCAGGAGTGAGCACGCACAGGTGCCTCCAGGGAAAGTGAAGCAAAGGTTTATAATCACTAACTTCTTTGCTCTCTAGTAGGGCTGGGCGATAAATCGATTTAACGATTTTTTAGTTGGAAGCGATTTTTTTTTTTAAACTCGAGTTTTTTTTACAATACTTTTTCCTGCCTTGTGCAGCCACCGAACTCCCCAGTAACGGACCTGCGGGGCGGGCGGTGCGTCTGTACAGGCCGGGGCTGCGGCGCGCTGTAATAGGTAAAGTCTCCCCGGCCTGGATGTGACGTCAGCTGCCGGGAGAGGAAGCGGGCGGTGCGTCTGTACAGGCCAGGGGCTGTGATAGGATAGGTGCCTATCCTATCACAGCCCCTGGCCTGTACAGACGCACCGCCCGCGTCCTCTCCCGGCAGCTGGCGTCACATCCAGGCCGGGGAGACTTTACCTATCACAGCGCGCTTCCGGTGATGGGAGTCTCAAGTGCGCATGCGCACAAGACATTATCTTGGTTTGGTAAACTTAGAACACATAGCGGGCAGTTGAATGAGAGGAGGCGGGGCTGAGGTTGGACGGAAGACACCGCCGCGTCATCTGCAGAGCTGAATAGAGGAGGCGGGACGGAGGTGCGGCCATGTAATAAATGCAGGACTTTAGCGACTCCTTGTTTTATTATCTTTAGCAATTATCGTATTATTTATCCTTAGGATTTCATAACATTTAGTATTTATATAATACAAAATAAGAAATACTACATGTAATGAAATCCTAAGGATAAATAATACGATAAGTACTAAAGATAATAAAACAGAAGGAGTCGCTTAAGCCCTGCATTTATTACACGGCCGCACCTCCATCCCGCCTCCTCCGCCAGCTCTGCATATGTGCCTCCGTCCCTAATGTCTCGATGACGCGGCGGTGTCCTCTGTTGCACCTCCTCTCAATCAGCTGTCCGCTCTCTGTTATAATTTTTCCAAACCTCGAAAAATGTCTTCTGCGCACGCGCACGGACGACTCCTATCAGCTGTTTTGTGATGCTCTGTCACCGGAAGTGACGAGGTCCGATTTTTTCACGGGTCCGACAAAATTTTACAACACCGGCCTGTACAGACGCACCGCCCGCCCAGCAGCTGACGTCACATCCAGGCCGGGGAGACTGTACCTATCACAGCGCGCCGCAGCCCCGGCCTGTACAGACGCACCGCTGCCCCGCAGCTGACGTCACATCCAGGCGCGGCGGTGGTCCGTTACTGGGGAGTTCGGTGGCTGCACAAGGCAGAAAAAAGTATTGTAGAAAAAACTCGAGTTTGAAAAAAAAAAAAGTTTAAAAGTCAAACTAAAAAAGGTGGCCGGTTACGGTGGACTCGTTCTCTGGACTGTACCTATCACAGCACAGCCCCTGTACAGACGCACCGCCCGCACATACACACATACAGCGCTTCTTCTCCTCAGTCCTCCCTCCAGACTCTGCAGTCATTTTTTAAGTGCATTGGAAAAAAAAAAAATCGAAAATCGAATCGAAACTCGAATTTTTCTTTAAAAATCGAAGATTTTTTTTTTAGGCAAAATCGCCCAGCCCTACTCTCTAGTGTAACGTGTCCAGCCATGTAATACAGCCTAATCCTCACGATTACCTGCTTGAAGTCAGAATACATGATTTTCCCAAGCTCCGGCTTCACGGTCGTAACTGCAAAAGACAAGCAAGGAATGCATTTGCCACAGATCACAATTAGTACTACAATCTGCAATCTACAGTACTTTTTGGCCAAAAGCTACCATACAATAGTATGTCATCTAGTCCATCTAGTATGCAGAGACTTTATTGGGAACTAATAAAAGAACACAAGCAGATGATTCCTTAAAAATCATTACTCTGAAATGCAAATTGGAAAAAGAATCAGGAAACTTGGTCATATTGGATTTTATTTTCCTGTGGGTGTTTACTGCATGTAGCCAGTGCTGGATGGACAAATCCTGCAGTCCATTGGCTGTCATATGAAGTCTTGACAGTCTAAAATTGGAGTCCCTGTGAGTTCCTTTCACAGTCTCTCTGCAGCATGTTATCACAATAAAAAGCAAGATAAATGTGGGGTGACTGTGGACACACAAATGTAACATTTACTCTTCCATTACATTTATATAGTGAAAAATAAACACACCTTTAAACTAGGTGCCTTGTGTAGAGGAGGTCAGAGACCTGACAGGATAGTCTAATATCCACGTATGAAGTGTTTTTGGTAGCTTTGGACACATTTGGATTTTCTACACATACACTATATTGTCAATAGTATTGGGACGCCTGCCTTTACACACATGAACTTTATTGACATCTCAGTCTTAGTCTGCAGGATTTAATATTGAATTGGCCTACCCTTTGCAGCTATAACAGCTTCAACTCTTCTGGGAAGGCTGTCCACAAGGTTTGGGAGTGTGTCTATGGGACCATTCTTCCAGAAGCGCATTTGTGAGGTCAGGCACTGATGTGGACGACTTTGTAGAGCCGTCTTTCGCTGCAATTACATGCAAATCTTTTTTGGGGATGTCTTTACCAGCTTTGCACATCTAGAGATTTAAATTTTTGCCTTTTCTTTGCAAAATAGCTCAAGCTCTGTCAGATTGGATGGAGAGCGTCTGTGAACAGCAAAACTTTTAAGTCTTGCCACAGACTCTCAGTTGGATTTAGGTCTGGAATTTGACTGGGCCATTTCAACACATGAATATGCTTTGATCTAAGCCATTCCATTGTAGCTCTGGCTGTATGTTTAGTGGTCATTGTTCTGATGGAAGGTGAACCTCCGCCCCAGTCTCAAGTCTTTTGCAGACTCTAACAGGTTTTCTTCTAAGATTGCCCTGGATTTGGCTCCATCCATCTTCCCATCAACTCTGACCAGCTTCCCTGTCCCTGCTGAAGAAAAGCATTCCCACAACATGATGCTGCCACCAACATGTTTCACGGTGGGGATGGTGTGTTAAGGGTGATGTGCACTGTTAGTTTTCGGTCACACATCAAACTTTTTTGCCTAAAAGCAAAATGCTATTTTGGTCACGTCTGACCAGAGCACCTTCTTCCACGTTTGCTGTGTCCCTGTGGGGGATTAGCTCGGTGGCGGGTGTGGATGACCCCTTGGGGGGGGTGCGTTTACACAGGGAGATAGCCGAGAAGTGGTTGCAAACAAAAGTTTGGTTTATTCATGCAATTTTCTTCAAACAAGTGCAAGCGTCAAAAACATCAAAATAAAAATAAAAAACACAAAATAAATCCTTGCCACTGTGGACGGCTACCTTCTCACACACAGGAACCTACCTACGGAGTCTGTCTCCAACCTACTGTTGGGCAAACTTTGCTGATCCTACAGCAGACACTCAATAGTCCATGTTTTTTCTTCATACAACAAATGTCCATTGAACATGTCCCTTTTCCTCTTCACATAGAACACATTCCTTTGTTTGTCTCTTCACATAGCAAACAGTGCATTTATTTCTTTCCACATAGAAATAGTCCAAGACCTCCCCTTGAGTAGTCTTCAGTCTTAATTAATTTCCCCTTCACACAGGAAATGTCCATTGGTTTCTTTTCACATAGAAACGATCCTTGAGTAGTCTTCACACTTGTTACCGTCCTCAGCGCACATTGCTTCAGGAGGTCTTCCCCTCCCATGCTCACACAGCTTCAGGGGGCACACATCTGACTGTCCTCCTCTACCCACAGGGCGTCAGGAGGCAGCAATCCTTCTCCCATGCTCACACAGCGTCGGGAGGCACACATCTGACTGTCCTCCTCTCCCCAGCTCACACAGCGTCAGGAGGCAGCAATCCTTAGACTTCCTTTGGACAAATTATAGAGGCCTTAACTTCCTCATTCCGAACAGCTGAAGGCCTTTCAACTTCCTTAAGCCGTCCTGGCTACCTTTTCAGCGGACACCCTATAGTAATTGGTGAATTTTCTAAACCAGGTGGAAATGTATCTCCTGTCTGTGACTACATCCACAGATTTACCTGACTTCCTGTCACAGTCCCCCACATGGCTTCTTGCAAACTAAAAATGACACTTCTTATGGCTTTCTTTCAACAATGGCTTTCCTCTTGCCACTCTTCCATAAAGGCCAGATTTGTGGAGTGCACGTCTAATAGTTGTCCTGTGGACAGATTCTCCCACCTGAGCGGTGGATCTCTGTAGCTCCTCCAGAGTTACCATCGGCCTCTTGCCTGCTTCTCCGATTAATGCTCTCCTTGCCTGGCCTGTCAGTTTAGGTGGACGGCCATGTCTTGGTAGGGTTGCAGTTGTATTATACTCTTTAACATTTCGGATGATGTATTGAACAGTGCTCGGTGAGATGTTCAAAGCTTGGGATATTTTTTTTATTACCTAACCCTGCTTTAAAACTTCTCCACAACTTTATCCCTGACCTGTCTGGTGTTTTCCTTGGCCTTCATGATGCTGTTTATTCACTAAGGTTCTCTAACAAACCTCTGAGGGCTTCACAGAAGCTGTATTTATACTGAAATTGCATACAGGTGGACTTTATTTACAAATTAGGTTACTTCTGAAGGAAATTGGTTCCACTAGATTTCATTAAGGCTCCGTTCACATGTAGTCGTTTTGGGGCGTTTTTGGGGAGTTTTTCTGCTCTAGGATCAGCTCTCAAAACGCCCAACAAGACAAATCCTATTAATTTCAATGGCCCCTGTTCACATCTGAGCGTTTTGATGCTGTGAGCAAAACGCCCAACGCTCAAAAAAGTACATGAGCTTCTTTTTGGGCAGATTACAGGCGTTTTCCATTGGTCTCTATTCAATCTAAAAACGCCTGCACAAAAATCGCGGTAAAAAAACGCGCGAAAACGCTACGCTCAGGTGTGAATGTAGCCTTAGGGGTATCAGAGTAAAGGGGACTGAATACAAATGCACACCACACTTTTCAGACATTTGTAAAACATTTTGAAAACCATTTATCATTTTCCTTCCACTTCACAATTATGTGCCACTTTGTGTTGGTAGATCACATAAAATCACAATAAAATACTTTTTCAAGGCACTGTATTTGTACATATCGGTGTAAAAACGTGTGTATTTTACCTGTTTGCTTAACCATTTCCCACCAGCCCTATAGGGAATTGACGGCGGGAAGGTGGTTGTATTATCCTGACCCGCCGTCATATGACGGCGTGCAGGATAATGCGGGACGCGCAGAGCTGCGATCGGTGCTGCGGTGTGTCACTCTGACACACCACATCTCCAATCTCGGTAGGCTCTTTACCACGTGACCAGCTGTGTCCAATCACAGCTGGTCAAATAGTAAATAGGAAGTGCCGTTGATCGGCTTTCCTCAGTTCGTGCCTGACAAGCACAAGTAGAGGAGAGCCGATCTGCGGCTCTCCTGACGGGGAGGGGGAGGGGGGGGATCTGTGCTGGTAATCAGAGCATTGATTACCAGTGCAGACCCTTAGGGGGGTGCCACTAGAGTCACCAGGGATGCCCACCCATGACCCCAGGGATGGCAATCAGGGATCAGGGAGCCCACCAGTGCCCTCCCCATCAGTGCTGCCTGTCAGTGCCCATCATTGCCATCTATCAGTGCTGCCCACCAGTGCCCATCAGTGCTGCCCACCAGTGCCCATTATTGCCCATCAGTGCTGCCCACCAGTGTTGCCCATCAGTGCCCACCAATGCTGCATATCAGTGCCACATATCAGTGCCACATCAGTGCCCATCAGTGCCACATATCAGTGCCCATCAGTGCCACATATCAGTGCCACCTATCAGTGCCCATCAGTGCTGCAACAGCGCTAAAAGCTGAAAATTGGCCTTGGCGGGAAGGGGGAAAGTGCCCGGTATTTAAAGTGGTTAAAATTCAGCTTTAGCATTGGCCGCTTAAAGGACTTCACCTTTCATAACAGGTTACAGGTTAAACCCATATTCGGTGTGTAACTTGTTAAAAAGGCACCGCTCCCCACTCCCACACTCCGACAGCTAGCAGGGGGATCTTCTACTCCCCGATGGCTGTCAATTTTTTTAACAAAAAAACTCACTCATTCACAGTGCTCTGTAAAGTAAAAACTACAAGTCCCGACAGCCTTAGTGGCCATCAGCTTGTAGTTCTCAAACTACCATAGAGCTGTGGAGTGCCGTGGTAGTTCATTCATGCTTCCTGTCAGAATGTATCGGTTTCCCCATACGAGGAAGCAGATACAATGACAGATCTGCAGAAGACCTGCATGGCATCAGAGATCTGCTGATCAGTGGTGAAATGCTTTACAGGCCTGGCAACAAAAAATAATAAATTAACATTTTTTAAACTGCAAATTGATGTGCATTTATTATTTTTTTGTAGAAATGTAAACGTATCCTTTAAGCTTTTTTTAAAGGTTGTGTATAATAATTATTCAAATCTGCAATAAACATGCAAACGCAGAATTCCAGATTCCTGGAGTTTTATTTTAACTCAATTCATGGAGGACCTCACTTGTCAGGCCACATGACATAAATTATCTGAATTTCCACAAATTTCATAATGGAATATAGTGGAAAACTCACATGGATAGTCAGCAATCTGAGGCTTGGCATGGGACACTTTGCTAAGCAGAGATGATTTGCCAGCATTCGGAAACCTACGTTTAAAAAAAGAAAATAATCATTAAAACATGACTTTTTTTTTAACATTTATAACTTATATTTATATCTTTATGCAAATATAATTTTTATTAGAGGATGAAAGTGGGTTTACATTTCACAAATCATCAAATAAACTATTATACAAATACATAAACATACATATTAAGAAGAGAAATATTTCCTTTCCTCTCCCACTTCCTAGCTGTCATGGCTTGTTATCTCCTGTTCTTGGGGAGTTACCATTTTTTGTAATCCAACCCATTCCATCCTCCTTACTTTTTTCTTTTCCTTTCCACTCCCCTTATCTTCCCCCTAAATAAACAAACCGTTAAACATCCAACGAAAAAAAAAAAAAAGCTATAAAAACAAAAAAATAGTAAATTTTGAAAAAAACAAAAAAAAAAAACTTTTTACTTTCTGCTTTAAAACATATCCCATATATAAATAAAAAATAAATCTAATTTCTTTATAATATGCACAGTCACCATACCAATGGAACTTCCTGGGGAGTGGTTAAACATCTAGGGCGATCAAAGGGTTAAATGTGTGCCTAACCAGTGTTTTTGTGTACTGTGTGCTGCTTTCACTAAGAGATATGATAGATTTTATTCCCTGCTTGGCAGGGAAAGAATATCCATTACGTCCCTGCTATCAGGACGGAACTTTGTATTGTTTACATAAGCAGAGCTCCATCCTGTGTCTCTCCATGGCGATCAGCGGGTGCCGGCGAACATCCATTGGCTGGCACCTGCTGATTGGTTTCTCATTAACTGGTAGACATATGCCGGTTTTCGGTAATTCGATATATCGCGGTATTGCATAGCCACGGTATTGTTATTGTGGCATTTTTAAAATACCGAGTTTCTCTGTCAAGTCTGCCTGACTTGTGAATTGATACATTTCAGTGAGCTGGATGACTCATTCACTCACGCCTTTCAGCATTAAGTCTCCTAACTATAAACAAAAATGATTACATTGTATTTTTTCCTTCCCTCTGCCAGGGAGAAAGGAAGTTTAACCTCTTAAAGACTGGATCTTTTTCTGACATTTGTTGCTTGCAAGTTAAAATCAGTTTTTTTTTTGCTAGAAAAGTACTTAGAACCCCCAAACATTTTATATATTTTTTTAGCAGAGACCCTACAGAATAAAATGGCGATTGTTGTAATATTTTATGTCACACTGTATTTGCGCAGCAGTCTTTCAAACGCAATTAATAGACTTTAATGAATAAAAAAAAAAAAAAAAACGTAACAGTAAAGTTATCCCAATTTTTTTTTTTGTTACACAGAGAATCGTGAGAGAATCGTGATCTTTATTCCAAGCTAAAAAATCGTGATTCTCATTTTGGCCAGAATCGTGCAGCTCTAATATATATATATATATATATATATATATATATATATATATATATATATATATATATATACACACACACAGGCATAGCAGCCCACATTACATTATTATATAGCCATCAAGCAGTGTCTGGCCTACCTGGTGATGATTGGTCCTGGCGCTCTGATCCGATGGCCTGGTCTTTAAAGGGGCAAATCCTTGCGATCCAGAAGTGGTTAAACCTGCAGGAGGACCGGTGTTTTTATCTATTAATGACTTTACTATTGCTTTAGGCCTGGTTCACATGTATGCGGGTTGGCGGTTCACATGTATGCGGGTTGGTGGTTCACATGTATGCGGGTTGGCGGTTCACATGTATGCGGGTTGGCGGCCCACATTTGCACAGGCATAGCAGCCCATTGATGTGAATGGGCTTGAGCTGCTATGCCTGCGTTTTCAGCTGAAAAAAGGTGCATGCAGAATTTAAAAAAATGCAGTGGCCATGAAATCCATCCTTCTTTTGCACCATGCGACTTACCTGCCGTTGCTGCACACGCAAACTGTTTTTAAATGCCGTGCCCACGTATACAAAAAATGCAGAAAGCTTGCCAGAGCAGGAACTGCAGGTTAGTCGCATGGTGCAAAAGCAGGATGGATTTCAAGGCCACTGAATTTTAAAAAAAATGCTGCATGCACCTTTTTTCTGCGGAAAATGAGGGCATAGCAGCCTGTTCAAATCAATGGTCTGCTATGCCTGTGCAAATGTGGGCCGCCAACCCGCATACATGTGAACCGCCAACCCGCATACATGTGAACCGCCAACCCGCATACATGTGAACCGCCAACCCGCATACATGTGAACCACCAGCCCGCATACATCTGAACCACCAACCCGCATACATGCGAACCACCAACCCGCATACATGCGAACCACCAACCCGCATACATGCGAACCACCAACCCGCATATATGTGAACCAGGCCTAAAGCAATAGTAAAGTAATTTATAAACAACACCTCCTTCAGGTTTAACCACATCTTGACCACAAGGATTTGCCCTCTTAATGACCAGGCCATCGGATATGAGCCGAGCGCCAGGACCAGTTATCACCAGTTAGGCCAGACACTGCTTGATGACCTATTTTAGGCCTGGTTCACAGAGTCTGTACTGACTGACTATATAATAATGTGCATAAGTGAACCAAAGCCCCTAAATTCAGCAATGAAATTGAAGTGAGGTGGAAATTTAATAATTTAAATTTAATAATAGAATACCGTGATAATACCGTATACCGTGGCAAAACCTTAATCAATTAATCGCAGCATGAAAATCTGATACCGTCACAAGCCTATTAACTGGTTAAATTTAGTTATAACAAACCATATGGCCAAATGTTTGTGGACAACTCCAAACTATTGCCTTCAGGTGTTTCCAGTGAAGGGTACTGTTAATGTTCCAGCATACATGGTGTACTTCGAGCCTTGCGGTAAGTTTGGTGAAGGCCCTTTCCTGTTCCAGCATGACTTTCACCATGTACTAAGCCAGCTCCAAAAAGGAACAGTTTGAGGAGTTTGGTGTGGAGGAACTCATGCAACAGTGGTTTGCACAGACCCCTGACCTCAACGCAACTGAACAAATTTAAAGCGGAGTTCCACCCTGGGAATACATTTTTTAATAAAAATACCCCCGGGACAGTTAGGGCTAGTACATTCCACAATGGCTGGCCTCTGATCTGTCCCGGGTTGCACTTACCTTTTAGGAGAAATACTTACCTTGAAAAAGTATTGTCCAGCGCTGCCATCTCAGGTGTGGGCAGCTTGAAGCCAGCGCAATCCTCTTCTGTGTCCTCTTCCGTCTTCTTCGGTCCCACGATGCGCACTGCACCAGCCCCGCCGTCACTTCCGATGAGCGCGCGTCATCCCTCCACAGCTTCTGGGCATGCCCAGAAGCTGTTTAGAAGGGAATGACGCAGGCGCGCCGGAACCGACGTCGGGGCCGGTGCAGGCGCATTGATTCCTGGGAGCGATGACGTTCAGCTCCCAGGAATCATTGCAAAGCCAGGAAGTGACGAATCGCCGTGGCCGCCAAGGGGAGGAAGAAGGAAGTAAGGTAAGTATATTTTCTTCTATACGAGGCAAGTTAAAAAAAAAAAATAAATTGCAATTATCCATTTGTTTTTCAGGTGACCCGGAGCGAGAATATGGAGGCAAGTATAAATTTAGGGTGGAACTCCGCTTTAACTGGAATGCCAACTGTGAGCCAGGTTGACTCACCCAATAGCACACCCTGACATACTCTAAACTCTTGTTTAAAGCCTTCCAAGAAGATCAGGATCTGTTATATGCCAACTCCATATTAATACCCATGGTCCCAGACTAATTCATATAGTGGTGATGGTCCCACAAATCTTGTCCCTGTGCGACCCCTCCCGGGGGTGCGTGGACTAAGATGCCGCGCTAGCCGGTATTTGAGGCCACGGCTTTGCGGCCTTCTTGAGTGAAACGCTTCTATCGGGGAATTGATGCCCTCTTGTGGTGGCCGGGGGTGTGACAAGCAGTCACTAACGACGCTGAGTGTTTCCCCTGCCTGTTCTCACCGTTTCATCTGGCGCCCTTTGCTTAATGGTAAGTGGACAGGGAGTGTGCGGCAGTTGGTTGGAAGAGCCTCAGTTATCACACCCTCACAAAAGATGGAAACAGTTTATTAATTTTTTTTTTTTTGTATTAAAATAAATGTTTTATTATTTTTCATCATCTCCCTGCCATGCCACAGCCACACAGCCAAAGGACCCTTTCACATGGGCTGTCTGATCAGGACCACCTGTCAGTTTTTCAGGGGGACCTGATCGGAAGCTTCAGTCTCCTCTATGTAGTGGCGGATGTCTGCTGACAACCGCCACCATCCGATCCTGTCCGCCAAAAACAGACGATTGGTGGTTCGATTTTCCATCCGTCCGGGGGATCAAATCAGATTGCATTGGATGGAAATGGACAGGTTGTCCATTTCCCTCCGATTGCCCCATAGAGGAGAGCGGGACTGTGTCAGTGTTCGCTCTGTATAGCCGAGTGGACAGGAACCGTCATCCGCCTGCTCAGATGGGATTAGCAGAGAAATCCCCGCTGAGCTAGCGGATTACACTTAGCGGAGGTGCCCATATGAAAGGGGACTAAGGTGGCATGAGTTACTGGATCACCTATCTCCCCCATCTTGCTGCACTGTCCTTTCCTAGTGAGCCACTGTCCATCACACCATCAAGCAAAGTACACACGGGCCGAATGCCGAGCAACATCGGCCAGTTCCAATAAAAACTGGCTCCCATTCGGCCCGTGTGTATGGCAGCCGGTCCGACAGAAGCCGAGCCATCCGGCATGCGTCAAAAAAAAACTGGCTCCCAACTTTTTTAGCTAGCTCCTAGATTCCAAGCAAATTTGTCAAGCCCTGATTTAGTGGGTACATGATATGAAAAGTAGTATTCTATCATGAATTGAACAAAAACAAACATAATGACTGCTAAACAAAATAAAGACAAAAGTGCTCCTATGACCAATGATATTGGAGCTCCTAATTAAAGAATGCCAATAATGATTATCTTCCCCTTCATAAACGATTGCTACAATACAGATTTTTATTGTGTATGAAAAAGGCCATCTCTTAAGAAGGTATTGTTCGATTCTACAATATCTCCATCAAAGGGAATCCACTAAAAGATGGACACAATAGGAAAACAACAATTAGAGATCAAATGATGGAGCCGCTATTAGTGCAAAGGTAAGAGAACGCTCATTGCTGCTTTTATACGAATTAAGCAGGCAGGTTTTGAGGGTAGGTCAGTGAAAGGTTTAGGTTTGAAGATAATGAAGGAGCCCTTCACACAACCACATTAAAGACAACCAGTAATCACATCAAGGGATGAGAAAGGCAGAAACATGGACCAAACGCCATGGACTGTATTATAACCCAAGTCCTGGGAGCTATGTCACATCGTATTATAATTAGAGTCGAGGAAGCCATTGGATGATGGGACAAATGTCTTCAACATTACAGAACAAGTTCAGTTGAATGTGGCCAACTTCTACCAGCTAGAACACCAAGTGTTGCCAAAAAAACTGGTCGGAGATTCAACTCCGAAGTATCAATATTTATATTCAGAGATCCCATATTGAACTGTCCAGCAGCATTACTCATGTGTAAAAAATGTGCCTTTTATTGACACGAACAACGAACACCAAAATATAAAAGGTTTTGGCCAAAACCACAAGGCAATAAAAACCAAGTAACCAGCCCTCATTTCCCTCTTAAAATTCATCCTTGTTATTTATAAACCATTCACACATACATATGTAAATACTGTAAATCTTCATGTTCTAAATACAATAAATGTTGTGTGACTGGACATCAAAATGGACCTCAGACCAGACCCCGTATGCATAGAATCAAATAAAGGACCTCCCTTAAAGTGGTTCTAAAGGCAGAAGGTTTTTTTCTCTAATGCAGTCTATGCATTAAGATAAAAAAAAACTTCTGTGTGCAGCTCCCCCCTCAGCCCCACTAATACTTACCTGAGCCCCATCGATCCATCGGTGTCGCACAAGAGACTCGGCTGTCCGGGAGATATAGCAGCCGACACCTTTGGCTCCCTCTGCTGTCAATCAAAGTCAGTGAACCAATGGGAGAAAGGGGGCAGGGCCAAGCTACAGCTCCGTGTCTGAATGGACACACATAGCAGCGGCTTGGCTCAGGTGTCCCATACCAAGCTGCTTGCTATGGAGGCACTTGACAGGAGGGAGGGGCAAGGAGTGCTGAAGATAGTGTAATAGATATTGGCGCTCACACACGCCGATTGGCTCCATGGGGAGCGATCGCGGATGGCCAGCGGACATCGCATCTGCTGGACCCACCGATTGGCTCCCCCCTCAGGCACAATTGGCGTGTGTTCGCGCCTCTGGCAGTGCACGCGTGCCACTGCTATCTATTACACGAAGGGACGTACAGGTACGCCGTTTTGCATAATAGAATCGACCTGCCACAGTAAAACTACCGTGGCTGGTCGACAAGTGGTTAAAGTCCCATATAGAATGCAAAGTGATATTGCAATTTTTCCTAATATCCTTTGTTGCACCCCATGTTGTTTGTTATATTAAAGAAAGATGTCAAAAATTAATTTTATTCATAATTGGATTGTCCCAACTGGCCTTGTATAATGTACGTTATTAATGTATTAACAGGTCCCTGACAACACCCTCATTATTTGGGCTGTTAGATATCATAGAAAGAATGCGTGTCCAGGGGAAGAATCATTCAGATACTGCCACACATCACAGGGATTAAGCTCAGATCTCTTTCAAGAGTGTAACTTGTAAAGTTTAAACAATAAAATTTCACACGAAGTGGTAAAACTCAAACTTCCCTCACACTTTAATAGGGCGCTCAAAAGATGCAGTGCAAAAGCCACATATCGAAGAAAGCTCAGAGGGTGTACAATAGGCCAGTCCATGGAGTACCTCTAAATGTTAGATAGTAACCAAGGCCTAGTGTTCACACCACATGCACAAGGAGCATCCAAAATAGGTCAAGATATACATAGCAGTCCCAGTTTGGGTAATCCATGTGCAGGGGAGGCGAGGGCAAAGGAAGATAGCCTGACTGGTTTTGCCAGTAGGGCCTGACTGCATTAGAGGCTATATTTACCTGTAGCCAAGAATGCAGTTATATGCTCTTCAAAATGGCAGCCACTGGCTCAGGAGTTGGCGTCGTGCATGCCATATTGCACATGCGCGATGACGTCAAGTGCTTGCGTGAAGACGCCACGATGCACGCACATGGTGTTGGTAGACAATTCAATATGGGATATCTAAATATATATATTGATAACTCGGAGTTGAGTCTCAAACCAAGTTTTGGTGTTACAGAATATAGGGCACCGGTGACTTCCCTAAACATATGTATGATTTTGTAGGTTGGGATCTCGAGGATTCTTTTTTGAATGTATTATAACTACTAACAGCTATGTTGTAAAGGCAGAAAACCCAATGGACCCAAGTACAAAAAAAATTAATGGAATTACACAAACAATCCAAGTGGGCAAACCGTTTCTAAATCACAGACTTCCGGGATATATATGCAGCTCTGCAGTCATTGGGTTCAGCTTATAAAAAATAGAGTTAAGTTAAAGCAACATCAGTAATAAAGTACATGCTCACCACTGCAGGTTACAAAAAAAAAAAATGAAAGAACAAGAATAAAGCGTATCAAAACCCAAAACCAGAAATGTATTTGGCAAGGCCAGAATGCGAGTTGTGGGTGTGTGGTTAAATAACACCACACCTTTTATTCCTATACATACATACACACACACACATACATAATATATATATATATATATATATATATATATAAAATCCTTCCAACATCCAGTAACATAAATAGTTTCTTCCTCACAACTTCATGTCCACATCTCTTATGTACCCCAATTGCCATGCTCCTCCCCTGATCCTTCTACAGAAACACCCCCCATCCCAATCCACATTCTCCCTCCACTCTGAAGACAAATCATTCCCTGCTTTTCTCTGTAGTTACTTTTCCTCCCCTCCAGTCACATCTCCCCCTCTGCATCCATATGTTACCTCTCACCTAAGTATCCTACCTCCACCTTACATACAGCTAAAAAATGTAAAAATAAAATATATTAAAAAACTGTTCAAGGGTATATACATTTCCTGTCTAAAAAGCCCTAAGAATTCAGATGACAGAATTAGATGTAATAATGTGTGGCAATTTATGTCTGTATATTCAGTTGCCTCAAAGTTGTAGAAATATTCTATTTTTAATAAATAATTTGGAAGATAAAGCCTCAGCAGTGATTTATAAGGGGTTGTGAATTCCAGTTTTGTCCACTGAACTACTCACCCAACCAATCCCACATCTGCAATCAGCTTCATGTCCAATCGAATTATCCTTTTCTGCCCCTTGGATGGATGGAAGTTTGTTCGGAAACCACCGCCATAACCTCCTTTTGCGACCCGGAGCTGGTCTCCCTCTTTATTCAGTTCCCCTACAACAGAAGAATACAATTCGATAAGTTGCACCTATAGATAGAAATAGGGGCTCCCAAATTCTTTTCCCTAAACTAGTGAGCCACAGTCAGAAGAGCAGATGCAAACACATGGGGGGGGGGGGGGGGGTGAGAGCTATTCCGTTTCATTGCTACATCTGTTGCAAATACTGGACTGTCTTTGACTTGTATTATAATAGAGAGATTTACTAAAACTGGTGCACATAGAATCTGGTGCAGCTGTTCATAGTAGCCAATCGGCTTCTAACTTCAACTTGTTCAAGTAAGATTTAACAATAAAACAGAGAAAGTGATTGGTTACTATGCACAGCTGCCCCAAATTCTGCGAGCACCAGTTTTAGTAAATCTCCCCTATTATAATATGGGTCAAAGACAGTCTAGTATTTGTAACAGATGTAGCAATTAAACTGAATAATTCGAAACCAAGTTCACTATATGGACCACTTATGTATTTATAGTTATACTACATGTTGATCATATCCCCCCTTAATCTCCTCTTCTCAAGAGAGATTAAATTCAGTTCCTCTAATCTTTCCCCATAGCCGAGGTCCTCCATGCCTCTTATCAGTTTGGTTGCCCTTCTCTGCACTTTCTCCAGTTCCCCGATATCTTTTTTTGAGAACTGGTGCCCAAAACTGAACTCAATATTCCAGATGAGGTCTTACTAATGATCTGTACAGGGGAAAAATTATATCTCTCTGGAGTTTATACCTCTCTTAAAAGAAAAGATTTTGCTCACTTTGGAAACCACAGCTTGGCATTGCATTCTATTACTTTGCTAATGATCTTCCAGAACACCCAGATCCTTAACCATTGATTCCCTCAGTTGTACCCCCCCCCCCCCCCCCCTAGTATGTATGATGCATGCATATTCTTATCCCCCAAGTGCATAACTTTACATTTATCAACATTAAACCTAATTTGCCACATAGTTGCCCAATGAAACAGTGCATTGATGTCAGCTTGCAAGTTAGAGACGTCCTGTAAATAAGTTATTCCACTGCAAAGCGTGGTATCATCTGCAAGGACTGAAATGGTACTTTTAATCCCAGACCTGATCTCATTTATTAATAAAATAAAAAGTAAGGGTCCCAACACTGAACCTTTGGGTACACTACTGACACCCTAGACCACATGTGTCAAACACAAGGCCCGTGGGCCAAATGCGGCCCCCCAGGCCATTTCATGTGGCCCTCGCACCTCTCATGCAGCTGTGGCAGCCCCCTTGTCTCTGCCCCCACCTTGTCTCTGTAGTCGGCAGCAGAGGACAGAACTCCTTTGCCAGATCCTGCAGTACTCTGTGCAGCTGCAGAAAGGCTCGTCTTTGCCCCCCCTCCTGCTCAGCAGTCCGCATCAGAGAGGAAGGCAGAACACCTCCTACAGATCCTACACCTCTCTGTGCAGCAGCAACACCACCTTGTCTCTGCCTCTCTTGGTCTCAGCATTCAGCAGACTCTGGAAGGTGACTCCAGCCCTTCTCTGGTTCTCCTTCAGACCCTGCACTTCTTCCCAGATCCACCCTTTGGTAAGAGGGTGCATTGTGATGTAAGGGGGTGTGGGGTGCTCTGGACATCTAATCTTACAGATATAACCGGCCCTTTGAGGGAAACCATAATGCTGATGCAGCCCGCGATGGAAGTGGAGTTTGACACCCCTGCCCTAGACCATTCAGAGTAAGAATCATAAACCACTACTCTCTGAAGTCAGTCTTTTAGCCAATTTTCTATCCATTTACAAACTGGTTTTCCCAAGCCTGTAGACTTTACCTTACACATTAGCCGTGCGTGGGGAACTGTGTCAAATTATTTTGCAAAATCCAAGTATAGTGCGTCCACAGTAGTGATGGACCAATATCGTTTTTTCATTGCCGATACCGATTTTTTTGGCCAATGCATATCGGTATCGGCCGATATTGGTTGATATTTTCGTACATTTTAAAAAAATTTTTATTTTTAGCACTTGACAGGTACTGTTGTGGAGGGATCTGGGGTCTAAAAGACCCCAAACCCCTCCTCTGCACTTAAAAGCATTCAAAAACGTCAAGTTTGGCTGTTTTGAATGCTGTTATTTTTTTTAATCTGGCGCAGAGTACCAGGAAGTGATGACAGCACATCACTTCCGGGTTTTACATGGAGACCCGATCAGAGCTGAATGCGGCTTTGATGGGGTCTTCGGTGGCCGTGCAGGCTGGTTGCCCGGGTCTCCTGGTGGGACGGGAGACCCGGGCGAGCCGCGGAAGTTGGAGAGAGGGGATGGTGTCCCCTCCTGCTCCTTGTAATGACAGCCGAGCGTCATCTCAGCCGCATCGGTTGTCATTACAAGACAGCTGACCGTCAGCTATGGACACCGGTACCGGGGTGATGCCTCTAGCTGCAGGCATCACTCCGGTACAGCACTTTCCCGAAACATCGGCAATATCGGTAACCTCCAGGGCCGATTCCGATATATCGGGGAAAGTGCATATCGGCTTTGCCGATAATCGGTTGTTCCCTAGTCGACAGCCATCCCTCTGTTCAAGGTTTTACTTACTTCCTCATAAAAAGAAATCAGGTTTGTCTGACAACTTCTGTCTTTCATGCATCCATGCTGACTTTCGCTTAAAATATTTTCTTCCAGCAAGAACTCATCCATGTGGTCTTTTATTAAATTCTCCAGTATCTTCCCGACTATCGAAATTTAGCTAACAGGTTTGTAGCTACTTGGTTCTTTGATCGGATTCCGTTTTAAAATTAAGCACCACATTGGCCTTACGCCAATCAAGTAGTACCATTCTAGTCATTAACCAGTTCAGCTCTTTGGGGGTACTATGCATGTCCAAAGAGTGAACCTTTAATCACAAGTTGATGGCTGCAGTATTAGCCATCAGCTTGCGTGCGTTTTGTTTAGCCGGCGACCAGCTTCAAAGTGAAATTGATGCAACAGCTCCATAGCTGCTGATCATTTTCACACAGCCAGCAGTGCGGTGCCTTCTTCCCCTCCCGCCTGCGGCCCCGCTCCTCCTGTGGTTCCCGGGTTCTCCCGCTCTCACCAGTACCTGGGAACACAACTGCCGGCTGGGGGAGAGAGAATGCAGGGAGACCGAGGCAAATCCATGCCTCAATCTCAACGAAACAATGAAACCAGAAGTGATGTCACTTTCGGTTTCATATGCACTCTTTCCTGGCCAGCAAAGCCAGGGGACACATCTAACCAAGGCGATCTGTGCTTGGTTAGAGGGCATGAAGGGCAGGGGAGATGTTTGGGTCTATAGGAGTACCTGACTTCTGCCCAATGCTATCACATAGGGATTTATTAACCCCTTGTGATAGTAATCAAGAACAAGAAAAAAAAAAAAATATATATATTAATCACTTCCATACTAGGCCAATTCTGGCAATCTGCTCCTACATGAAAAAATCATCATTTTTTTGGTAGAAAATGACTCAGAACCCCCAAAACATTATACATTTTTTTTTTAGCAGAGACCCTGGTCATTGCAACTTTTTATGTCACATGGTATTTGCGCAGCAATTTAAATGCTTTTTTTGGGTTTCATGCGTTAAAAAAAAAAAAATTATGTTAGCCCATTTTTTTTATATAATGTGAAAGATGTTACCCTGAGTAAAAAGATACCCAACATGTCACGCTTTAAATGTGCGCAAAAATGTAGTACTTAAAAGTCTCCATAAATAACACTTTAAAGTTTAGAGTTACAAAGGAGGTCTTGGGCTAGAATTGTTGCTCTCACTAACTTTTGCGGTACTACCTCACATGTGTGGATTTAACGCATTCAATTCTGCGTGCCCGCACACGGGGACGGGGCACTCTAAATTTTTTTATTTTTTTTTTTTATTGTTTATTTTATTTTTACACTTTCCCTTTAATTTTTTGATCACTTTTATTCCTATTACAAGGAATATAAACATCCCTTGTAATAGGAATAGTGCATGACAGGTCCTCTTTATGGAGAGATCTGCGGTCAATAAGACCTCAGATCTCTCCTACAGGGTTGAAGATCAAAAAACAAAAAAAAAAAAAAAAAAAAAAACTATCCTCGGCTATCCAGCCAAGATCACGCCAGTATTTACAACTGGCAGGTCGGGCGTGATGTTATAACGTCACGCCCAGGCCTCCGAGAGTCAAAGAGACTGCCCGGAACCATCTGGTCCTCTGTATTCTCTATGGTGTACTTCCGCCGCCGGCGGATTCCTTTTCCCGGCTCGCCGATCGCACAGGTGAGCCAGTAGAAGCACTGGAGGGCGGTGGGACCTGTAAGAACAGAAGTGGCTGAACAGCGGCTATGATTGTTCTTATAGTGAAGAGAATCGCCGGCTAAAAAAAAATATCTGAATGATGCCTGCAACTGCAGGCATCATTCAGAGATCTCCACTCAAAGCCCAGGACGTCATCTGAAATCCAGCAGTATGGAAGTGGTTAAAATTGAAAAAATAAATTGCAGAAACCCATTGCCCTGCACACCTGCGCAAATGCAAATGGAAGCCTAGGGTGCGCATGCGTATGTAAACAATGGTCAAACCACACGTGTGACATATCACTGCAAACGTCAGAGTGAGAACAATAATTCTAGCACAAGAGCTCCTATTGAATTCTAAATGGATGAGCTGTAAAGGCTTTTAAAATGTCATCTATGGTGATTTTTGGGCACCATAGTTTTTGGCGATATCGCGGGTGCACTAAATTTTAAGACATGGAATGTTTGTTATCCCTTTACTCGATGCAACCTCATCTTATATATTTTATCAAAAATGGGTTTGTACCAAAAATTATATGGTGTGGTTTTGCACTAAAATTCATTTTATCATATTTTATGTTCAAAAGTTGCGTTTTAACCACTTTAGCCCCAGCCCTATTTCGGACACTTTTTGTTCACAAGTTAAAACCAGTATTTTTTCCTAGAAAACTACTTAGAACCCCCAAACATTATATATATTTTTTTAGCAAAGACTCTGGAGAATAAAATGTCGGTCATTGCAAAATTTTTTGTCACGCGGTATTTGCGCAGCGGTCTTTAAAACGCCATTTTTTTGGAAAAAATTTGAAAAATCACATTTCACTGCATTTAAAAAATACTAAACAGTAAAGTTAGCCCATTTTTTTTGTATATTGTGAAAGATGATGTCACGCCGAGTAAATAGATACCAAACATGTTACGGTTTAAAATTGCGCCCCCCCGTGGGATGGCGACAAACTACGGTCAATAGAGATCTCAATCTGCGACGCTTTAAATTTATTTAACGGTTACCAGTTTAGAGTTAGTGTGTAGCTCTTTTTTTTTAATTATTGCCCACGCTCTGGCGATCGCGGCGATACCTCACATGTGTGGTTTGAACAGCGATTTCATTTGCGGCTCGACTTGCGTATACGTTTTTTTTTTGTGCGCGAGCTAACGGTGACGGGGACGGCTAAATTTTTTTTTTTTTTTTCCTATTTATTTTTTCTTTTTTTTTAAACTTTATTACAGGTTTTTAAAAAAAAAAAAAAAAATCTGATCACTTTTATTGCTGTCACAAGCAATGTAAACATCCCTGGTGACAGCAATATGTCGTGACAGGTACACTTTATGGAGGGATCGAGGGTCTAAAAGACCCTAGACCCCTCCACTACACTTCCCTGTATGCAAAACGCCGAAAACGGCATTTTTGCATACAGCCGTTTTTTCAAATCTGCCGCCTTTTGCAGCACAGTAACCCGGAAGCCGCATCGATCGTTACCGACGGAAAGCCGACCGTCGGCTTCAAACAACGGTACCGGGATGATGCCTCTAGCTAGAGGCATCATCCCGGTATAACCCCGCAAAGTCTGCTGACGTAGAGGTTACGTGACTGGTAGTAAAGTGGTTAATAAACAGGTGCGCAAATATCATGTAAAACTAAAATTTGCAATCATCACCTTTTTATTCTACAGTGTCTCTGCTTTCAGAAAATATATAATGTTCTGGGGGTTTATGTAATTTTATTCCCAGAAATTTAAATTTTTACATGTATATGAGGAGGAAAAAAAATAATTTGCTCTGGAACCGAACTGGTTAAAGAGTGCCTAAAAATGAGAAACAATGGCTTTGAAATGACAGAGCTCAATTCTTTAAGGAGACATGGGTGTATTTTACAGGAAATTATTCTCCCACTCTACAAGACTCTGGTCCGGCCACATCTGGAGTATGCTGTCCAGTTCTGGGCACCGGTCCTCAGGAAGGATGTGCTGGAACTGGAGAGAGTCCAGAGAAGGGCAACAAAAATAATTAGGGGAATGGAGGACCTCAGCTATGAGGAAAGACTACATTCATTGAACCTATTCTCTCTGGAGAAGAGACGATTGAGGGGGGATATGATATCAATGTACAAATACTGTACTGGTGAGGACCCTAGCATAAGGAAAAAACTTTTCAGAGAAAGGGAATACAATAAGACACGGGGCCACTCACTAAAACTAGAGGAAAAACGCTTTAACCTTAAAATACGTAGGGGGTTCTTCACTGTCAGAGCGGTAAGGATGTGGAATTCTCTTCCACAAGCAGTGGTATAAGCAGGGAGCATCGATAGTTTCAAAAAACTATTAGATGTGCACCTTAAAGACCACAACATACAGGGGTATACAATGTACGGTTAACAACAAACACACACACACATCATAGGTTGAACTGGATGGACTGATGTCTTATTTCAACTTCACAAACTATGTAGCAGGCTACAGGATTTTTATTGTGCTGTACCCGTTCAGGTCTAACAAATTTGTAAGAGAAGATATTTTACGGTAACAACTAGAGATGTGCCGAAACATATAGACTGAAACTGGTGATATTGGCATTTGGCCGATAAGATAAAAAGTTGCCGATAATGACGCCAGTGGATTTGCAGTGATTTTACCGTGATTTTGCTGTGCTTATGGTTTGCTTTTCATAGGTCATGTGACTCAAAAACCACATCAAAAACATAACACAGGTGCGTCATGGATGTATTTTCAATGCATTTTATTTTTGGCATTGGAGCTCTACAAGGAACTCTTGCAACAAATTCATAGAAGATATGTGGCAATACAATAGTCAATTCATAGGCATTTGGTAGATTCATAAACTTGTTTTTTTTTTTTACGCTTTCCTGATATGTTGCTACCGCTGCAACAGATTCATTAGGTTACTTATGTTACTTTAATTGTGCAAATGTATCTGAAAGTTGGACTTTTAGGCCCCTTTCACACAGGCGGACAGTTCAGATCCGCCTGTCCGTTTTTTTGATGGATCTGAACGGATGCCCCATGCATCTCTATGGGGCATCGGATGTCCGCTGACATCCGATCCGTCAAATCTGGATGGATGGAAACTCTATTTTCCATCCGTCCAGCGGATGGGATCTGATGCGAACGGACAGACGGTCCGTTCCCATTCGATTCCCCCATAGAGAACAGCAGGGACCTGACAGCTCCGTCTCCACACACAGCGCAGAGACAGAGCTGCCATCCGCCTGCTCAGTGGGGGATCGGCGGATCAATCCCCCGCTGAGAAAAACTGAGTTTGCCGACGGACTCCCATGTGTGAAAGGGGCCTTAAAGCCTTAAATGGCAGTGATTAGGGCTTGGGAATCCCAGCCAGAAGACAGCTGGGTCCATCTGCAGGCTCAAGGCTTTCATTTTTATGGATGGAGCCTTTATCCTGCATGGTATTCCTATATCAGAGCTGTCAGTGAATATTATTAAACAGACTTCAGGTAGTGAGGGGCTAATTTACATAGACAACATGGTACTGTAGGGCAAATCACAAACTTTTAAGAATCGCTTCTTACCTATTTTACGCCCATCATCAGTGGTGATCGTTATTCCCACAGGAACATTAACCTCACAGTCTGGACCGGATGAGCCCCTAAGTGAACGCACACTGGAAGAAGAAGAATATATAGAGTTACACACGGTTTGTGGGTTCATTCTGCCAGCCGTGAGAGAATTGGAGATGAAAATCAGCTCTTATGGGTCCCAAAGTCTCTTCTGTCTAATAAACACACCGTGAGGAAGCTTTCTTTGACAGTGATGGATAATTAAATAAGGATTCTTAAAGCGGAGTTCCGGCCCCTCATCCACCCAGCAAAGAATTAAAAAAGTCAGCAGCTACACTTTTAGTGCACAGCATATTTGCCTTTAGTAAATGAACCTCATAGTCTCTATCATTTTTGTGTACTTCTTTCATATGAAGTACTGTACCTGGTTTATCCTGCCAGTCACCTTTCTTCCTTATTCTAAACGGACCACACAAAGCTGATCTGTACTTGCGTGGTCAGTTTTCATCCTTTGGCAGGCAATTAAGAGGTACAGGACACTGTGCAGATACATAGCATGCCTGTATTGAGTAGTTTGTTCAGACGCCACGCCTCCTGACCAATCACAGCCTGCCTTGGGCAAAGACTACCTCCCAATCACAGCCTGCCTCTTGAACATGCCCCCTGCTCAAGTACAGCCTGCATCTTGCCTCAGACTAAACAGACTATGGAATACAGACACACGGTTTGTCTGCACAGTGTCCTGTAACCCCGCCCCCACTATCAGGAAGAAGAGATGCATGGTCACATGACAGAACGTTTTGAACTTATAAAAAAAATGTAAGAAAGAGCATTTCGGAAACTAAGCAAAAGCAATTCTAGTGCCTGCATGGTTATAATTGCATTAGAAAGGGTCTATAACATTGTATGGTCACAACTATTTTAAAATTACCCTGTCACTACAAATACTTTCTAAAGTAATAACACAATACACCAGCAATTACCTGTGAACCCACTGTGCCCAGACAGCCCCTGACCCTGGGTATCATGCAATGCCACCTTTGCTCCCTGTACTCCACAGTATAATGTGGGCTCCTCAGAGATCTTAAAGTATAACTAAAGGCACATTTTTTTTTTAGTTTTGGATAAAGTGGATGGATAAAGAGGGATTAGAACACCGGTCAGTTTTTATTCCTATCTGTACGCTCCTTGAGAAGATTCTCTCTCCCCATTTGTTCCGTTTACCCTTATCACTCAAAGGGAAAGTAACAAAAATTTTAGGTTGTCCCCAGAAAAGTAATAGAGGGGAATCTTCCAATGGGGACACTAGTTCTGGTAACTTGGGGGTCCCCAAAGAATTCCCTTAATTTGCAAGGATTTCCGCTCACTTTCTGTTTGGCTATGAGGCTGGAAATTAAAGGAAATCTCCGCAATGAAACCCAGATGGCGTAACAACAAAAAAAATCTGACAGAGGTTATAACCCTCCCTTGCACTATCCAAACTAAAAAAAAAAACAAAAAAAAAAAAAAAGAAATTTTGCCTATAGTACTACTTTAAAAAAGAATGTTGCAACTGTTCATGGATCTTTGCCAGTGCTATAGTTTGCCCTAACCTATTCAATGTCACTTCTGCTGGACAGCTTGGCCTGCAAGTATATTTTATGGCAGTGACTCTAATGCCTCGTACACACGTTCAGATAATCGGACAACTTATCGTTCGCATTTTGGTGCATGATACTAATACTGAATTCAACAATGCGTACTAAACGTGTGATTTTTTTTCCTACGCTTCTGGAAAAGCTTCCTGGTTGCGTTGCTACGTATCAGATGGTGCAAAACAAAAACAATGGCAGGCAGGCTTTTTCCGGGTTATTTTCCTGTTTCTGATCATGTGTGGTATTTGTCTATCGATTTTTAGCGAACGCATACTGTACTGATTAAACGATCGCTAGGCTATCGTACGACAAAGGTTTTCGTGTTTGTCCCTTCGGATTTTGTTGGACGAAATGTCGCAATCGGCTGTCAAAAGCTGTGTACTAACGATCAGATTATCGTGCGATCGATTCGAAAGCAATTTTTTTTCGTCCGATTATATGATCATGTGTACGAGGCATTAGGGGTTATTTACTAAAATTGGAGAGTGCAAAACCTGGTGCAGCTGTGCATGGTAGCCAATCAGCTTTTAACTTCAGCTTGTTTAATTAAGCTTTGACAAAAAAAAAAAAAAAAAAATGGAAGCGGATTGGTTTCTGTGCAGGGCTGCACCAGATTTCGCACTCTCCAGTTTTAGTAAATCAACCTCTAAATAGTGTTGCGTTTGGCTACTTTCACATGGGCAATGGGGGCAGATAACTTACTGAGTTCTGAGGTGGCTGCATGCAGCTGCACTCTGTGCCACAGCCAATTTGTGTGCAGCCAGAAACTCTGCAGAATCAGTGACTCTATAACAGTGTTTCTCAACTCCTGTCCTCAGGACCCACTAACAGGCCAGGTTTGCAAGATAACTGAAATACATCACTGGTGATATCATTTGCTGCTCAGTGATTGCAGTGTTCTAGTCTGCATCTCCCCAATGTAGGCCTGTCAGTGGGACCTGAGGACAGGAGTTGAGAACCACTGCTCTAGAACATTTTCTGCATCCAGGGTCGGTTGGAGACTTTTTGCAAGTAATCGCTCCGATGAGCAGCTACAGGGGAACAACTGCAGTCTCTTTAAAGTGGTTGTAAACTCAAAGAAAGATTACTGCCAGCCCCTTGGTTCTATCAAGCCATAATACAGAGTGTACAGGTCCGTATAAAATGATGCCTCTAAATACCTTAATTCAGTTTGTTTCTGGCTGATAACGTGACCTTAGGCCACTCTCCACTCCCAGATCCATCCGGAGGTCACGTGGCCGCCCAGAAACAAAATGAAATAAGGCATTTAGAGGCATTATTTTATAAAAACATGTACACTCTGTAGTATGGTGTAACGAATCTGCGACCCACACTGTGTTTGTGAGCTTCCGTCAGTATAGGGCTTGCTATAGAGATTCCAGCCGCCCTACATACAAAACTAGCCTAAACTTAGCTTGTATGTGTTTGAAAAACAACTAACTCTTTATTGAACAAGAAACAGACTTTTATACGCTTGAGAAGTATGACAGTCACTACATGAACAATGACCTGAATATACACCCAAAACATCACACAATGGTTAGATAAGGAGGTACAGCTGACTCGTGGCTAATCCCATCTAGACAAGGCTATCATTCACATGCTAATTAACTCAGCACACTTAAACCAGCTGGGATGACAAGACTACCCGGCAACAAAGCCAAAACAAAATACAAAATTACACATTATTTAGGAGTATAAAAACAGAACACCTTATTATACAATCAATAGGAAGAGACCCCAGTATCAGTCTGTCCGTCAGTTACAGACTTCATGGCAACGGTCTACAACAGTCTTTAGGTCTCTCAGTGTAAAGTGGGATTAAATCTTCATAGTCTTAAAGCGGTAGTATACCGATTTTTGTGACTTTTACCTACAGGTAAGCCTATAATAAGGCTTACCTGAAGGTACAATTAATATCTCCTAAACCTGCACGGTTTAGGAGATATTTGCACTGCATGCAGCCGCTCATGTGAGCAGCGCATGTGCTCTGAAGGTCCGGCGGACCTTCAGAGTTCCTTGCCGGGAAGTTGCCGGAAAGTTAATCCCCCGCGCGCATGCGCGGGAGTGATGTCTCGTGGCTCTGGCCGCTCACAGCGCCGGAGCCGCCGAACCCGGAAGAGACGCCGAGGGATCATGTCCGCTCCCACAGCGGTGTCCGGGGGTCCGTGTTGGGTCTTCGTTTTAAGGTAAGTTTTTCATAATGAGCTAGTATGCGATGCATACTAGCTCATTATGCCTTTGTCTTGCAGGGTTTTTTTTTTTTTTGGAGTATACTGCCGCTTTAAGATAAATTGTTGATAATTATTACTGTCCTATTTGAGTAATTCAAACCATATTCTGTGTCCATTAAGTCCATAATTTCCTTGGCCACCTTGTGCCCCTAATGGACACAGGGTGACTTACACATAAGAGAAACCTAGGGTGCAGAGAGAGGGGTTTCCCAACCTCTCTAAGGTAAGCTGGGTTCCACAGGCCCCCCAACCAAACTGACTCCCGTCACATATGGCTTGATAGAATAGAGGGGCTGGCTGTAATCTCTATTTAACTTTACTGCCAGGTACTAATAGCGGCAGGAGAGGAGATGGGGATGGCTCTCACACACACGTTTCTAACAGGCAGGGAGGGAGGGAGAGAGAGGACAGCAGCGGGGGCACGTAACCTGACCACGGTAAGACGGATCAGCAGCCATGAATACCATTGTCAGCACACCAAGGGGGACAAAGGAACAGGCAGGATCAGCCAGGTTTTTACAGCATGGAAAGGGACAGATTAGACAGAACAAGCACTATGCGGTTTACCCTGCTATAAGTGAACAGGATCTCTTTTTTTTTTTTTTTTTAAAGAGTTACATACAACCTCTTTAGGGCCCCATTCATACAGGGCGCTTACTTGCGTGTCCTGTGCAGGGCCATGTTTTGCTGGCAAGGGGATGCACAGGTGTTCCGTGTGTACCCGTGCCAGCAGTCCTATAGATGTCTATTGGCACATAAGACTGCACGGACACAACCCCGAAAGCACCCAGGGTGAGTTCAGGAACATGCACTCACAAGGAAGTTTCCTGCACACACGAAATTTCCTCTCAGACACATGCTTCTGTTTTTGATGCGATTGACACTTACCTACTATTGGCTCCAACACCCCCAACGAATCGTTTGTGTGCATACTTTTCTTTGACATTTTTCATGGTGACGCCGTGCTTCGCTACCACCAACACATCACCTCCTTTTCCTCCTTCTCCACCTAATCGCGGCAGTCCCATTCCTCCAGCTCCACCTTTCACCATGACTCTCAGATTGTCTATGAAGTTTCCATACTGCGGAGAACAAATCGAATATTAGACAATGCTCAGTGCATCAAAAAGGAATGCTATGTAAGCTATATTAAACTTAATTTATTGCTTTCAAAAGGATAATCGCTCAAGGTGGGTGCTGCTACCCACAGGCTGCAATGCTGCAGAGTAGGTATGAGCTCAGATCCTAGTCCGTACCAACCTGGAAGTGGGCCATTCATAAGCGACTGAGGCATTCCCTGCCCTACAATTGCATGTATACAAGACCTTTGTATATGTGTGGTTGTGGAGTAGGGAATTCCCTGGCTGCAAATGAGAGATCCAGTACAGATAACGGCTTCCTGGCAGGCTGGCTCAGGTGAGTTTGGACAGAGTAGCCAGAGAGGAAAACGCCTCAGAAGGGGAGTGAGACTCAAAAGGGGTTGAGTTACTAAACCTGGAGAGTGGAAAATCTGGTGCAGCTGTGCATGGTAGCCAATCAGCTTGTAACTTCAGCTTGTTCAATTAAAGTGGTTGTAAACTCTAAAGCTGGACACACACTACACAATCTTCTTTGGATTTTTCCTTTAGATTTATCAAAACCATATAATATGAGGTCAAACCTAAACACTTTCAATTTGTATGCAATCAAGCAGGCCCTTGCACTACATAGTTGAAGGTAAATCTAAAGGAAATCAAACAACAAAAGTTGCATAGTGTGTATCCATCTTTACGGCTCTTTCACACAGGCGGACCGTTCAGATCCGCCTGTCTTTTTTTGGTGGATTTGAACGATCCCCCCATGCATCCCTATGGGGTATCGGATGTCAGCGGAGACATGTCCCCTGACATCCGATCCGATCTGTCAAATCTGGACGGATGAAAACCCTATTTTCCATCCATCCAGCGGACGAGATGAGAACGGACCGGCAGTCCATTCCCATCTGATTCCCCCATAGAGATGTATGGGGAACTGACAGCTGTGTCTCCGCACACAGTGCGGAGAACAGTTGTCATCCTCCTGCTCAGCGGGGGATCGGCGGATCGATCCCCCGCTGAGATAAACGGAGTCCATCCAACAGACGGGTTGTGTGAAAGAGCCCTTAGGGTCCTTTCACACAGGCTGTCTGATCAGGTCCACCTGTCAGTTTTTAAGGCGGGCCTGATCAGACCCTCCAGTCTCCTCTATGGAACAGCGGATGTCAATGGACACATGTCCACCGAGACTCGCCTCCATCTGATCCAATTCTGCCTGCAAAAAACAGACAAATGGTGGTCTTATTTTGCATTCGTCTGGCAGATCAGATAGAAACAGACAGGCGGTCTGTTTCCATCTGATTTCCCCATAGAGGAGAGCACAGAGGAATGAAGCAGTGGCCAGAAATAACACTTAGTGCTATAGATAGAGACAAGTACACAATATATTGTGTAGATGCTTTGTTCATATTTCATGTCTGAGGTTTACAAAAACTTTGACAAAAAAAAAAAAAAAGACTGGAAGTGAATCAGGACATTGTACTATTAAGGGATTCAGCTAACCAATTCCACCTTTTGCCCTCGTTTGACACCCTAAAATCAGGATCTTCAAGCAAACATACAAAAATTAGAATCAGAGATCATGGAAACAAAAAGATCCAAGTTCCTACGTGGTCTCAAAGATGGAGAAGATGGGACCGTCTACGTGCATCGAAAATGTAAAGCCCCACAATCGATCCTGAAAAAGAGACCAGGCTCGGTGACAAAAGGGTTAACTTCAGCTCACCTGAAGCATCCGATACTCAGAGTATTCGGACACAGCGGAGACGAGATCACCTAACATCTCCCAACTCTGTTTTATCAGTCTTTTCAAAACAAGATTCCCCTGCCTGCGTATACTCCAAAAACCGTCCGGGGCACCAAATAAAATCAGAAGGAAAGAAAAAAAGAACGAAACGTGGGAGGACAAGCAGAAAAGCAGCAAAGCTACAGAAAATATCCCAAGAGAATGAGGAAACCCAAGGACTAGGTACTGTTAATGTGCTTAATTTATCATCTGACATTGTCCGAACGTGAGCTCTCCCTGTTATCAAAGCATCTGTCCTTTACTCCCACACATTAATTTGATGTTCTGTCCACTATTTTGAATATTAATCAGCTTTTTAGAAAGGTCATGTTAACCATTTGCCTACAGTGCACTTAAACCCCCTTCCCATCCAGGCCAATTTTCAGCTTTCAGCGCTGTCACACTTTGAATGACAATTGCGCGGTCATGCTACACTGTACCCATATGAAATTTTTATCATTTTTTTCACACAAAAATAGAGCTTTCTTTTGGTGTTATGTAATCACCTCTGGGTTTTTTATTTTTTACAAAAAAAAAAAAAAAGAATAAAGACAGAAAATTTTGAAAAAAAAAAAAAAGTTTTTCTTATTTTCTGCGAGTAAATTTTGAAAATAAATTTTTCTCCTTCACTGATGTGCGCTGATGAGGCGGCACTGATGGGCACTGATAGGCTGCACTGATGAGGTGGAACTTATAGGCACTGATGAGGTGGCACTTATGGGCACTGATGAGGAGGTACTAATATGCCGCACTGATGAGCACTGATAGGTGGCACTGCGAGGCGGCACTGATGGGCGGCACTGATGGGCACTGGCGGATGGCACTGATGAGCGGCACTGATGGGCAGCACCATCAGTGCCCACACTCAGTGCCCATAGTGCTGCCAGTCAGTGCTCATCAGTGCCTGGATGAGCAGGCACTGATGGGCACTGACTGGCAGCACTATGGGCACTGATTGTGGGCATTGATGGGGGGCACTGATGGCGGTCACTGATGGGGGTGCAATTTGTGTATGTTTTTACCTTTAGTAATCAGGGCACTGGTGATCAGTGCCCTGATTACATTCCTGTGTGTCCCCGGCGGCTAACGGCTCCCCCTCCTTCCTCACACTGCAGGCTCCGTGTGAGGAAGGAGCGCCGGCGATGAGAGATGATCTCATATGTTTACATATGAGATCATCGCTCATTGGACGGCCCGATCAAGTGGTGAATGGCCGCTGTGATTGGCCATTCACCATGATCTGCAATCGGCCGTGTCCAAGGGACACGGCAGACACAGATTTTCCCCGCTGCGCGCTCGCGGGAGCGCGCGGGGGGCGTGTCACTGGGAGGCCGTATAAAGACGGCCTCCCGAAAATTCAAGTCCGCACTGCAGCCGTATATAGGCTGTAGCGCGGATGGGGGGAGGTTAAAGAAACATTTTTTGCAGAAGACAGTGGAAGATCCAAGATGATTGTTCATCATTTTTGTTTAACTGCAATATCCACCCTTGAGCATTTACAATTTGAATCAACTAAAGGGTTATATGGCATTGACAACAGCTTTATTTCTACTGGGGATAGACATTTGTATCCTGTCCAGGCTAGAAGTGAAGCAGTTGACTCCTTTCAGTTTGTTGCAGAGAAGGAGCTCGACAAGCTAAAAGGAGTCATCTGAATCACACACAAACCCCGCCAAATTTAATTTAAATAAGGCAGAATATCTGGCCCTACAGGCCTTAAAAAAAAAAAAAAATAGGAAGGATATTATAATCCCTCAGGTGGAGGTAAAGGTGGAGCAGTAGTAGTTCTGGATGCTGAGAGTTATAGAATTGAGGCACTTAAGACAGTTGCTCAGCTCTGACCCCACAGAGACTATACAGCAGAAGTTGCTACAAATTTTGGATGATGGTGGAGATATGGGAGTAATGGATCAAAGGACAATTGATTTTTTATTCATGAATAAACCATTTCTACCCATATGCCATCATCTTCCAAAGGTCCATAAGCAACGTATTCCTGTAGAGCAGGGTTTCCCAATTAATTTTTCCCTTGGAACCCTTTGACATGGTAAAGCAAAACTTTGGAACCCCCCAAAAAAAAAAAAAAAAAAAGTGTGCGCTATAGAGTAGCGCAGCGCAGACCTTTCAATGAGCAGAGTGTAATGCCCTCTTTTGCTGGCAAATTCTTTTTATATCTGGTTTAATTGTTGACACTTGTATTTGCATGTCTGCAGTTGCGTCAAGACGATTTCGATACTTTGTTTTTGTTGCAGAGTAAGGCGCGAATCCAGTTCCACATACGTATGTGCTGGCGAATGGCAACAGAACTTTGATTGCCCACTTGTACAATTCTGGATATTCTTTGCGTAAATCACCCCAAAAAGCAAGAAGAGAAACTTCTTTAAATTTTTGGCTTTGTTGACTGTCAGAAGTTATAAATCGATCAGAGTCTCAAAATCGACATCAGAAAAATTGGCCGGCTTATTTTTTATGAATGGATTTCGAACCCAGTCATTATTGTTTTTATTCAAGAATGGAAAATGCCGATTTGATTAAATGGCGAAAACGATCTACAATTTCATTGTGAATTTCATCTTCAAGTTCAATTTCTGATTCTTCAAGAAAATCCTTAAGTGTTTGCAAAGAGTTCAAATTATTTTGCTCAACAGATGAGGTCCAAAAACTTCCTTGGAGTGATCCGTCATTTAATTTTGTGAATAGGTCTGCAAGATACGCTACTTTGGATTAGGGCTGCCACGACGCGTCAACGTAGTCAACTACGTCGACTACTAAAAATCGTTGATGTGCGTGAAAGGCGTCGACGCGTCAACACGTGACGTCACACGCCCCCTGGCTGGCCGCATCACCGGCTATCCCTGGCTGTGTATATGAGCGCGTATCCCTCCGCTGCGAACTCGGGGTGCGGCGTTGCTAGGTGGCGCTGTGACTGTGTGAGAGGCGGCAGGAGTGGGACATGCTGGTGTAGGAGGACAGTGAGCGCTGCTGGATGGAGAAGCGGAGGATGGAGTGCCCGGCTCTGCCACCGGGCTGGAAGAAGGAGGAGGTCATTAGGCAGCTCGGGCTGAGCCATGTCTACTACTTCAGGTACCCGGGAACGAGGGGGGGGTGGCCGAACTTTACACTGACAGGAAGCGCCACGAACTTTGCAGCGGTTTACTGATAGCGCTGAGCTGATTGGCTGCTGCTCCTTGTCTCCCTTTACTTATTGGCTGTTGCGGCCAATCTGGATAGCCAAGCCTTCTAGGTTTCCACGATTGGCTGGGTGACTTAATCTGTGCGCTCATTGGCTGCATTTATTCCTACTGTTTTCTGCTTCCCTCATGATTGGCTGTTTATCACAGCTGAGATTGTTAACTTTTTTGAATATGGATGTGGGTGCAAATTCCTCTTCCTGTATTTTGTTTTGGGGCACTTGTTTTATTTCTATAGTTTTACCTGGGAAGAAATTATTTAAATTCTATTAACCACTTCTGGACCGGAAGGATTTGCCCGCTGAATGACCAGGCCGTTTTTTGCGATCGGCACTGCGTTCTTTAACTGACAATTGCGCGGTCGTGCGACGCTGTACCCTAATAAAATGTCTCCCCCCCCCCCCCCAACAAATAGAGCTTTCTTTTGGTGTGATTTGATCTAGGGCTGCCACGACACGTCGGAGGGAGGGGGGGCTTACTAAGTGGTCTGTACTAGGTGGGAGGGCTTACTGTGGGGTCTGTACTGGGAGGGGGCTTACTGAGGGGTCTGTATTAATTACAGGATTAATTAGCTAATCAAAAAAACACTCAATTAAGCAAAAAAAAATAAAATAAAAATAATCGTTAGATTAGTCGACTAATCGTAAAAATAATCGATAGATTAGTCGACAGACAAATTAATCGTTAGTTGCAGCCCTACTTTGGATAACTTTAACGGACAATTGCGCGGTCGTGCGACACTGTACCTAAACGAATTTGGCGTCCTTTTTTTCCCACAAACAGAGCTTTCTTTTGGTGGTATTTGATCACCTGTGCGATTTTTTGATCACGCGCTATAAACAAAAAAAGAGCGTCAATTTTGCAAAAATAACAATATTTTTCAAATTTTTTATATGAAATTCCCCCCCAAAAAAATGTAAAAATCAAAATTTTTTAACATTTTCGGCCAATTTGTTTTATGCTACATATGTTTGGTATAAAAAAAAAAAAAAAAAAAAAAAAAAAAAAAAAAAAAAAAAATCGCAAAAAGCGTATTTTGATTGGTTTGCGCAAAAGTTATCGCGTTTACTAACAAAGGGAAAGATTTTTGTAATTTTTGTTGTTTTTTTTTTAACGCGTAATGGCGGCGATCTGCGATTTTTTTTGCGGTACTGCGACATTGCGGCGGACAGATCGGACCCTTGACTGACATTTTTTACACTTTTGGGGTTACCAGTGACATTTCTACAGTAATCAGTGCTATATATATGCACTGTTACTGTAAAAATACACTGGTAGTGAAGGGGTTAACTTTATTTGGGAGGGAGGGGCTGTGTGTGTCCCTAGGGGCGTGCTTTCTACTGTGATTGGCTGTGGCTTCAGCTGTAAGGACACTGATCAACGGATCTACATAGTAGATCCATGTGATCAGTGTCTTTGCAGCGAGGAGAATGACAGGTGGCTTGTTTACACAAGCTGCCTGACATTCTCCCTCTCCCCCGCCGATCGCCGAGTGGCCGGCGGACATCGGGTCCGCTGGTCACACGCGCGGGGGGGGGGGGGGAGGGGTGTCCGTGATCACGCGGGAGCGCGCCTCCGGGGGCGCGCGCTCGCTCCCTAGACCCTCACAAGCAAGCAACGTAGCCCTACGTTAGTTTGCCTGTGAGGGGCTGACCGCCGACGTAGATAGTCGTGCGGCGATCGGCAAGTGGTTAACTGATCAGATAATCCAAATTTATGATCCTGGAAATATGCAAATAACTTCTTGATGCAAGAGCAGAGCAGCGTGGTGACTACCCATATCTTCACATATCATTTTAAATAGTCGTGACTGTAATGGTCAACTTTTTATAAAATTAGTAATCTGGAGCGATTTGTCTAGCACAGTTTTAAGTGATATTGAAATACTTTTAGCTACCTGTGTCGGTTCACATTTGTGCGATGCGTGAACGCTGTGAATATACAGCGTGTTCCCGCATCGCAACCGCACCCCTGGCAGTTCACACTGCCATATGCGATACGCTGGGGGTGTAGTTAACGACACCCCCAGATAAGATCGCATATCGCAGTGCGATCTGTAAGTTCGCACAGAATCGGATCGCACTAGTGTGGACCACCATGCGATCCGATTCTGCTGCGGACCAAAAAAAAGGGTCCTGTGCGTCTTTTAGTGAGACTGCGGTGCAAATTCAGCCAAACTGTATGACTGAATTTGCACCGCACAGAAATCGCATGTAATTTTAGGAGCAGTGCGCTCCGAATTACATGCGATCTCTGTGATCAAACAAATGTGACCCAGCACTGAAGAACACAGTGAGAACTTTTTGCTACATGCTGTTTTTTGCTACATTTCTTATTCGTGTCACAGCACCTGCCACTTTCACAAACCATTGCTTTGGCATCATCACTGCACACATCTGATAAACATTTGTCCCAATTTATACTCTGTGTGTCCATGAACTTCTGGATACAGTTAAATATGTTCTTACCAGTGGTACTAGTTTTCAAAGTTTCACACAGAAGCAAGTCATCTTCAATCGGTTTGTCAAAATTATATCTAACAAAAACCAACAAAATTGAAAGTCCTGCAACATCTGTGGACTAATCTAATTGCAGTGAGTACCCATCACATTGATGCAGTAGAGAAATTAGTTACGTATGGATGTCATCAGCAAGATCATGAATACGGCGCAAAACTATGTTGTTGGAAAGGGGCACAGCTTCAATTTTTTTTACTCAACTTCTCACTTAAAATACATGACACTATTACTTTTGCACATGGTTTTATTAGTGATTCCCCAATTGTGTGTACTTCTGCAATTGCTATGCAGTAACTCACTCTGTGGCTTTTTCATTAGCATTTTGAATTTTTTTGCACATAAATGGTTTACACTTCTGATACTCCTTTAGCTTTCGCTTAAAAAAGTCAATGTCTTTATCTTTGTACTCTGCGCGGTTTTGCGCAAAATGATAGAAACATAGAATGTGTCGGCAGATAAGAACCATTTGGCCCATCTAGTCTGCCCAATATATCTGAATCCTATGAATAGTCCCTGGCCCTATCTTATATGAAGGATAGCCTTATGCCTATCCCATGCATGCTTAAACTCCTTCACTGTATTTGCAGCTACCACTTCTGCAGGAAGGTTATTCCATGCATCCACTACTCTCTCAGTAAAGTAATACTTCCTCATATTACTTTTAAACCTTTGCCCCTCTAATTTAAAACTGTGTCCTCTTGTGGTAGTTTTTCTTCTTTTAAATATGCTCTCCTCCTTTACCGAGTTGATTCCCTTTATGTATTTAAAAGTTTCTATCATATCCCCTCTGTCTCTTCTTTCTTCCAAGCTATACATGTTAAGGTCCTTTAACCTTTCCTGGTAAGTTTTTTCCTGCAATCCATGTACTAGTTTAGTAGCTCTTCTCTGAACTCTCTCTAGAGTATCTATATCCTTCTGGAGATATGGCCTCCAGTACTGCGCACAATACTCCAAGTGAGGTCTCACCAGTGTTCTGTACAGCGGCATAAGCACTTCCCTCTTTCTACTGCTTATACCTCTCCCTATACATCCAAGCATTCTGCTGGCATTTCGTGCTGCTCTATTACATTGTCTTCCCACCTTTAAGTCTTCTGAAATAATTACTCCTAAATCCCTTTCCTCAGATACTGAGGTCAGGACTGTGTCAAATATTCTATATTCTGCCCTTGGGTTTTTACGTCCCAGGTGCATTATCTTGCACTTATCCACATTAAATTTCAGTTGCCAGAGTTCTGACCATTTTTCTAGTTTTCCTAAATCCTTTTCCATTTGGCGTTTCCCTCCAGGAACATCAACCCTGTTACATATCTTTGTGTCATCAGCAAAAAGACAAACCTTACCATCAAGGCCTTTTGCAATATCACTTATGAAGATATTAAACAAAATTGGTCCCAGCACAGGCAGAACTTCAGAAAATGAAATGGTGGATGCAAAATCCTGTACGTCATTTCCAAGTGTGATAAAAGATTTTTTTCACCTCTGACACTTCATTGCAAGCCAGGTCATTTGTCCCTAGATGGACAAGAACATCCACGTCCCCTTCCTGCTTTGCTTGCTTAACAATATTAATAATACGTCTTCTATCTCGTCTAGCAGTAGCACCAGGGAGACATCTCACAAAACCATTTTCTTTAAGCTCCACACTTCTTATGATTGAATCACCCAGCAACAGCTGCTTCCTTTGAGACTTCACTTTATCTTTTTTGTCCTTGGCTGCAGTCTTGCATACATTAGACATAGGAGTCGATGGTTTCTCACCCTCTGTGCTTGAGTCCATATCCATGTTGTCCTTACATTCTGAGAGTGCTGCAAATGAATTTTGGAGAACCACCGACTGTGGGACATATCTTCTATCCACCACTCTAAGTCTTCCTGAACCTACAGTAACCCATCTGCCATTTCAATGATGATGTAATTTAGCAGGTGCTAATGAACTGTTTGGCAATATTTTATTGCAAAGTACACATTGTGCTTCAGAACAAACTTCATTTCTGGTACTCCAAATGACAAGTAGCTATCATCATATTTTCTTTTCTTTGTTTGAGAAGAAGATTGGCTAGCATTGTGTGCTTTTCTGATTTTTTTTTTTTTTTTTGACTTGTCACCTGTCTGCTATTTGAGGAACAGTAGATCCAGAAAACATGCCTGAAATAGTTGTAAGAAACATTTTTCTCTGAACAGTTCCCTGCTTTAACCAGCTTTCCAAACTCATGGTTGTCTATTGGTAGATTTTTGAGTTAGCCTTGGAGCAAAAAGATCTGAACACTTTGAAAAATACAGTTAACAGTCTTTTGCCCCTTACGGGGTCATTCAATGCCCTTGACAGAACCTTTCAATGTCCCTTATGGAGCCTTTCAATGTCCCTTATGGAGCCTTTCAATGTCCTTTATGGAGCCTTTCAATGTCCCTACCTAGCAGAGCTTTCCATTTCCGTACCCAACAGAGATTTCTATCTGACAATAACAGAGCTTTAACAATGAACTCCACTCTCTATCACGCCTCTACCATGAGTGATAGAAAATGGCTGACGTCAGGGCTGGCTGGCTGACGGCTGGGCGGGCTCTCTCACGGAAGAGCTAAGTAAGTGGCTGGCTGATGGCAGGGCAGGCTGGCTGATGGCAGGACGGGATTAAGATCAGGCTCCTGCGATCTCTTATAAGATTGCGGTTGCGTGATCTCTGCTGTTTCCGACTTTCCGCCGAAAAGCAGTTAGCGGTGGCCATCTTGGATGTGGCAAAATGCCACAGAACCCCAATTTTGTTCTCGCGGAACCCTACCAATTGGTAAAAGCTGCTGTAGAGGGACGTCCGATAGTGGCAGGCATTGGATCTCCATTGAAAAGCCTTAAGCCTCGTACACACGATCAGATTATCGGCCGATGTTTTGTCCTTTTTTTGTTGCATGCTAGTCTCATATGGAAAGTGAAGAGGTTATTTTCATACGAAAACTCCCGTACGACAGAATTCAACTTCACAAGTGATGTCATGTGTTGAATTGTTTTGTATGTGTTCTTTCGTTTCTGAGCATGCCTAGTCTTGCTCTTATGATTTTTTTTCAGACGAAAACTGTACTAATTAAATGAAAATCAGACGTTGTGTTCATGTACGATAAAAAATTTTATAGCTCGCACATCCAGTTTTTGTCGTCCGAAAATTCGTAATCGGCTGTCGAAAGCACTATACTAACGATCCGAAAGTCGGCAGATCGTTCGTTGGACGAAATTTTACTTCTGACTTTCGTATCGTGTGTACGGGCCTTTAGTGAATGGGTTGATGAGCACCTTCAATCTCTTGTTAAACGATTGCCAGGTCATCTTAAACGCACAGGACACCTTCTACCCCATACACAGGAGATTAGGTGGTTGTCCAATAATAGCTGGATCACTGTGGATGTAAAAGCTTTGTACTCCTGCATACCGCACCACTTAGCCCTTGCAGCAGACAAACATCATTTAACTTGATATACCAGTTATAATCAGGAGCGGTTTGGATTTCTGTGCTTAGCTATAGAATTCTTATTGAAATAGAACTATTTTATGTTTGACTGCAAGTTTTATCTGCAGTGCCGGGGTGCCTCAAAGAGCGCTAAATTTTCTCCATCACTAGCGAATTTTATATATGGAGTGGCGGGAGAAAACTTTTATTTTCCCATGACAACCCGTATAGGACACATATCGATTGGTATTGTCGTTTTATAGATTATCTGATCTTCGTGTGGAGTGGTCCAGTTCATGCGATAGAGCATTTCGTACATGAGCTCAATCCCAACCATTTGAACCTGGAGTTCACATCTAACACTGACTCTGATCGTATTATCTGGATGTCATTATGACAGGATGTGTAGAGGAGGGTGTGGTGTACACAGACCTATAGGAAACAATGTGCTGGGAACTCACTCCTACTGGCTTTAAGCTGTCATCCTGTACATACGGTTCGAGCGCTGCCAGTGGGAGAACTTGTGAGAGCCAGGAGGAATCGTTCCTCATTGGATGATTTCATGATGGAATGTGACTTTGTTTCTAATAGGTTGAGAGTACGGCGATATAGTGAAGATTGTATAGATAGAGGCAGGAGTTTGGCTGAGGAACGAGATTTTGATACTTAAATCAGTATTCCTGCCTCTAGAACAAATAAACGGTCCCGTTACAGAGGGGGAGAAGTGCACTTTGTAACTACTTATTCTACACAATATGATCAAGTAGTAAAGATTAGTAAATATTGCCTTCCTATCGTGTATGCTAAGAAAGTTTGACATTTTACAAAAAGGATGACAATTTTCCAGCAGGAAGGCTCCAACGTACCATGCTTTCTGTGACGGTATTCAATGTCACTGGAGGTGAGGAGCAGATACATAATGGTTTAAATTGCTTCAGATGGGACAGTAATATTTGTCAACCATATCTTCATATAGAAATATGTAGATTTAATACCACCTTACACAGTGTATTCCATGTGCTTGTCTGTGAGAGAGACACACAGACTGTCATTGGCAGACTTCCTATTGGTTGTGTATTGGGAGGGAATGTGGATTGTGCCTGTCTCATTGTTAAATGTTAATGTCCTCACATTGTTCTGTCTGCCTTAAGATAAGTTTATTATGGGGTGTATATGTGTATGTGGATTGGCTGCTAAGGAGGAGGGGGGATTGTCCCACAGTTTATATCTTTGTATACTGTATGGGAGTGTAAAATTCTGTTTTCATTGGATTGTGAATGTCAGGGCCTGTTTTCAACAAGGTACACCTGGGCGGTAACCTTGTGGGGGAAAACTGTATAAAAGTAAGCTTCTTGTTCAATAAAGTTGAGATATACTTCACCCTCAATCTAGAGTCCTGTCTTTCATTGGGGGAATATGCTACAATGGATTGCTATGTCCTTCATACTCCCTTGGATAATCACTAAGCTCTTGTATAAGCTTGTGTAAGAGCTTGTTCCTGTTCCTGCTGCACAGGTTCTCTGGGGAAAGAGAGGTTCAACCACGGGAACCTGGAGCCTTGTCGTAGGTCCAGGGTGGGTAGGAGACGGCGAGACCCTAACCAAGCTGCGGCGGTTCGTGGGGTCTGAAGTGGTTACAGTGTCTGGTGGAGTGTTTGGAGCCCTCGGGAAGCACTAGGAGCATCCGTCAACCGAGGTGCCCGGTCGGGGTGTCGGTTAATCCATTACACTTTCTCTCTCTCTTTTTCGTTCCCACAGCCCTCATTCCTCCAATTCATGGTTGGGATCTGTGGGATCCTATGCCTGTGGTTTTGCCACATTTAAGCAATGCAAAAGACACAAAAAAAGTAAAAATGTTACCTCCTTTTCCACAGGGGAATCCCATCCATTTAAAAATTAAGACAAACTGCAATTCCAAGATGGTTGTTTATATAATAGAATGCAGTATTGTGGGGTGTACCATTCCTAATTTACGAGAATATCAGAACATTATAATGACACACTCAATATTAATGCAAAAAAACATCTCAAATGTATCGAAACATTTTAGAATGGTGCATGGAGGAAACCTTGATTCTTTCTTTGGTTTGGAACAGGTTAAAAAAAAAAAAACAGAGGGGGGAGATACACGCTACATTTTATTGTAGCGTGAAGTGTGGTGGATACACAAGCTTTATATGAAAAAGCGGAATGAATAGCAGAATGGACATTAAGCTGTTTTTGAAGTGATCAGTTGAGTTTAGTCTCAGCATATATGTGGTTAATGTTGTCTAGCTTCCACATTGTGTATATTTCCCTTTTTCTCGGACTTCTCTTCTTCCCCTGATGTTTCCAATTGATTTTAATTAGGATTGTACCGCCCCTGGTCACCAGGGGTTGTGTGCCTCTATATAAATTTGATTGTATTTTTTGTATGCTATGAGGAACCCCTAGGCTCGGTTCAAACATATATGCGATGCGGGAACCCTGCGAATCCACTGCGGGTTACCGCATCGCATTCAATTGCGGGCAGTTCACACTGCCATATGCAAATCGCTGGGGGTGTCAATACACAGTTAATGACACCCCCAGATCAGTTTGCACATCGCAGTGCGAACTCACAGTTCAGACATGAATCGGATCGCATAGGTGTGAGCACCCATGCAATCCATTTCTGCTGCAAACCCAAAAAAGGGTCCTGTGCGTGTTCAGCCTGAATCAGATGCAAATTCAGCCATACAATTTGGCTGAATTCGCATCGCACAGACATCGCACATGATTTTCAGAGCAGTGCGCTCTGATGTCTGTCATCGCTATAATGTGAACCCGGGGCTGACGCTAAAATGCGTTAGCATTTCCAAGATGTTGTAAATGCTTCAGTGCAAAATAACATTTCATAAGGAGCGATCGTGTGCTGGCTTTTGATTTCTATAGATTCAGGTTGGATGGGATAGCCAGAGCACCAACACACAGCCTATCATCCTTTTATTGCAGTAGAGCTTGGGTGATTTCCTATACTTCAAAACTGGAAGCCGATTGGTTTCTGTGCAGAGCTGCACCAGATTTTGCACTCTTCAGTGTTAGTAAATCAACCCCACAGTGATTCGGTCACCAGTGAGATGTTACAATTAACAACATGGCTACAGTGACATGGGCCTAAGGCTCCATGTACACGGGACGTTGTTAAAAGTCCCTATGAATGCTGGAATTTTTAGGACGTTTGAAACGTCCGTTCGGTCGCGTTTGTACCCGCGTTTAGCGGGCGTTTGCGTTTAGAAGCGTTCCTAGAGGTCAAAAAAATTATTCCCCTTTAAAATGAAAAAACGCGAACGCTAAACGCGGGTCATCGCGTTCAGACGCATTTGTGCGTTTGAAACGCCGGGAAACACACGTTCGAACGCAAATAATTGCGTTCTAAAAAAAGTCCCTGAACGCAACTGCCTGCAAATGACTGTAAACGACCTGGTGTACATGGACAGATAAGATAAAATGTAGATGGGTTCAGGGGCTTCTGAAAAAAACGCCCAACTGCTCCTAAACGGCCATTTCCAGCGTCCCGTGTACATGGAGCCTAATAGTGGATATGTACAACAGACGTTACACATATAGGATGCCAAATATACTGACTGTATATTATATATTGCATACTATAGCTTCTATATACACTCACCGGCCACTTTATAAAAAGGTGCACCTTGCTAGTATCTGGTTAGACCCCCTTTTGCCTTTAGAACTGCCTTAATTCTTCATGGCATAGATTCAACAAGGTGCTGGAAACATTCCTCAGAGATTTTGGTCCATAGTGACATGATTGCATCATGCAGTTACTGCAGATTTGTTGGCTGCACATCCATGATACGAATCTCCCATTCCACCACATCCCAAAGGTGCTCTATTGGATTTAGATCTGGTGAGTGTGAAGGCCATTGGAGTACAGGGACCTCATTGTCATGTTGAAGAAACCAGCGGTGAGATAATTTGAGCTTTGTGACATGGTGCATTATCCTGCTGGAAGGAGTCATCAGAAGATGGGTACACTGTAGTCATAAAGGGATGGACATGGTCAGCAACAATACTCAGGTAGGCTGTGGTGTTTAAATGATGCTCAGTTGGTACTAAGGGGCCAAAGTGTGCCAAGAAAATATTCTCCTTCACTATTAAACCACCAGCCTGAACCGTTAATTCAAGGCAGGATGGATCCATGCTTTCATGTTGTTTACACCAAATTCTGACCCTACCATCTGAATGTCGCAGCTGAAATCGAGACTCATCAGATCAGATTTTTTCCCATCTTCCATTGTCCAATTTTGGTGAGTCTGTGCGAATTGTAGCCTCAGTTTCCCGTTTTCTTTCATCCACATTCTGATGCTTGGTTTGAACTTCAGCAAGTCGTCTTCACCAAATCTAGATGTCTAAATGCATTGAGTTGCTGCCATGTGATTGGCTGATTAGCAATTTGTGTTACCAAGCAATCGAAAAAGTGTACCTAATAAAGTGGCCGGAGTGTATATTATATGTACAACAGACACCACAGATATAACATACTGTCAAGTATGTGCAAAAGACATAATACATATATATGTGTGTGTGTGTAATCTGTTGTACATACTGACAGTATATTATAGGAATGTAGCATCTGTTGTATGTATAACAAGAACGGTTTGTGACATAAACTGCGTTTGAAAGACTTCTGCGCAAATACAGTGTGACATAAAAGATTGCAACCATCGCCATTTTATTCTCTAGGGTCTCGGCTAAAAAAAATAAATAAATATGTAAAAAAAATGTAAGCAGCAGTTGTCAGAAAAAGGCTGGGTCTTTAAGAGGTTAAACTGCCCTCCCTGACAGGCGGTAGTTCATTCCTTTGATCTAAAACAGTGGTTCTTAACCTTGTTGGAGGTACTGAACCCCACCAGTTTCATATGCGCATTCACCGAACCCTTCTTAATTGGAAAAATAAAATATGATTTTTTCAAATTCAAAACATAGGTATATATTATTTTAGGTATATATTCATACATAGGTGCACAAAATGAACAAAACCATTAAGAACAAAGAACAAAAGCATTAAAACATGATTTTCACACAAAAACAAAAACATAATAATGAATATTTACTGCAAATTAGTGTGACTTCTGCTGTTGTCTTTCAGAGACCAGTTCAGAAATGCGCGGCTTTATCTTGGCAAGTGCCACTCTCATGTCATTATCATGTCACCTCACCCTGGCCTGCTGTAAGGGGGATCTCTATATGGGGGACGGGACCTCACCTCACCCTGGCCTGCTGTAAGGGGGGATCTATATGGGGGACCTGGTCCCCCATATAGATCCCCCCTTACAGCAGGCCAGGGTGAGGTCCCCCACATAGATCCCAGGTCCCCCATATAGATCCCCCCTAACAGCAGGACAGGGTGAGGTGAGGTCCGGACCCTGGCCTGCTGTAAGGGGGGATCTATATGGGGGACCCCAGAGTGACCTAACCTCACCCTGGCCTGCTGTAGGGGGGGATCTATATGGGGGACCTCACCTCACCCTGGCCTACTGTAAGGGGGGATCTATATGGGGGATCATGTCCCCCATATAGATCCCCCCTTACAGCAGGCCAGGGTGAGGTGAGGTGAGGTCCCGTCCCCCATTTAGATCTCCCCCTTACAGCAGGTCAGGTTCCCCATAAAATAGATCCCTTTTACATAGTCTTCTCAGTGTTCTCACACAGTCAGTCAGACAGTCAGTCACTAGACTAGTACAACCAGTACTACTCTAGTCCTACCTTTTTTTCACCTGTGTCCCGACTCCCGATCACAGGCTAGGTTTTCCTCCTGCAGGCTGCAGCACCACTGTCACCACTGGCTCTCTGGCCTCTCACCTGCCGGCTTCTTCTGCTGCTGCGGCTGCCTGGCGGTTCTCTCCCGCGCTGTGCTGGGCGGCCGCTGCGCGTTTTAGTCCCTCCCCAAGACAGTCCCTCTCCGCACCGAACGCCTGGCCTGTCTTCCCCCCCCTCCCACCACTCCACAGTGGGCGATGCCGGCTCCGGCTGGATCGGATTCGGAGGGAGCCGAGCTGCACAGCCAGCAGTGAGAGTGAGCCAGGGGCAGAGAGAGCTGCGAGTGCGAGCAGACTTAGCGGGCAGCGGCGGCCAGCCTATCATGACAGAGTGAGTGACATGACACTGCGGAGCGGATGTGCCCCCCCAGATGTTGCGCCCGGTGCGGTCGCCACCCCTCCTGCACCCCCCACGCTACGCCACTGGATGTTATGTATTTTCATGATGACGGTGTGGAGCGGGAGCGGAAGGACATGCCCGAAACTGGAGAAATAGTCCCTGACAGCGAAGTAGTACTAGCGGAGGGTGTGCTGAACCCTCGAGACTGACCCACCGAACCCCTGGGGTTCGATCTAACCCAGGTTAAGAACCACTGATCTAAAAGAAGGAAATGATACAATGTAAAGCGTTGTGTTTACAATTATCTAGCAGCCTTAACAATGTTGATAAATATTTGCTGGAGGCTCTTTTTTTTTTTTTGACAGCTGTGAGTGAGCAGAGAACAGTTCTGTAAGGACATGCAGTTTTAAATCGTGGGGGGGGGGTGAAAATCAAGATCGCTTTTTCTTTAATGATTAATTGTGCAGCTCTAATTATATATATATATATACACACACAC